>NC_045998.1:1836615-2035199 GCF_010909765.2 Amblyraja radiata | reverse complement strand
ACCCATCTAACTCCTCGAAAGCAGTCTATACCCCTCGACCTATCTAACCCGCTCGAAACCACTCGAAACCACTCGAAACCCTTCGAAACCACTCTAAACCCGTCTAAATCATTCGAAACCCCTCTAAACCCGTCTAAATCATTCGAAACCCCACTAAAGACCTCTTAAACACTCTAAGCCCTTTTAAGCGCCTCTGAGCCCATCTCAACCCCTCTAAACATCTCTAAGCCCATCTAAACCCCTCTAAACCTCTCTAAGCCCCCCTATACCCTCTAAACCCCTCTAAACCCCTTGAAACCCATCTCAACCATTCGAAACCGCTCTAAACCCCTCTAAACCCTTCTAAACCCTTATATACCATCTAACCCCCTCTAAACCTACACCCCTGTATGTCCCGCTAAACCCGCTCAAAACTCATATAGCCCCGTCTATACCCCTCTAAACCTCTCAAATATCGAAACTTAAGAACAGCTTCGCACAGGATGGAGCTTCAGATGCTGGTTTCAACCGAAGATAGACACACAATGCTGGAGTAACCCAGCGTGACAGACAGCTTCTCTGGAGAAACGTGTATCGAAAAGTAACAGTGCGAGTCCGCACTGACAAGCGATCCCCACACATTATCGATGTCCTACACGCACTGGGGACAAATTACATTTCAACCTGTATATCTACAAACCTATGCTACGTTGGAGATTGGGAGGAAACCGAAGATGTCGGAGAAAATCCATGCGGTCAGGGGGAGGACGTACAAACTCCATACATACAACACTCTTGGTCGGGAATGAACCCGCGACTGGCGCTATGAGGGAGCAACTCTACCGTTGTGTCTCCGAGCTGGATAGCTTTAGCTGAGAAACACAGAAATAACCAACGGGACAGGCAGCATCTCTGGAGAAAATCCACGTTGTCACGGGCAAAACGTACAAACAGCGCGGAATCGAACCCGGGTCTCTGAACGTGAGGCAGCTGTGCCACGGTTTACTCTCCCCTAATTTCCGATTTACTGGTGCCATCCCCTAAATCCCCATTTATTGGTGTCCTCCCCAAATTCAACATTTAATGCTGCTGCTCCCTAATTCCCCATTTATGAGTGCCCTCCCCTAATTCCCCATTTATGAGTGCCCACCCCCAATTCCCCATTTACTGAGGCTTGCTCTTCTGACCATCTCTAACACAAATTAATTCCTCTAAACCCCTCTAAACCCCTCTGAATCTCTCAAAACTTGCGTGAGCCACTCTCAACCCCTCTAAACACCTCTGAAACCCTCTGAACAGTTGTGAAACCCTCTGAACCACTCGAAACGCACTCGAAACCACTCTAAACCCCTCTAAACCCATGTAAACATCCCTGAACCACTCTGAACACCTCCAAACCCCTCTAAACCACTGAAACCACCCGTAATCCGCTCCTAAACCACTCTAAACCCCTTTAAACCCATCATAACCAATCTGAAACCGTTTAAACACCTATACACATTTCAAAACACCTCTAAACTCTCGAAATCCCCCGACACCTCTCTAATCATCTATGAACCCGTATAATCCCCTCTAAACCCCTCTGACCCATCTAAACACCATCAAACCCAATTAAACCACTATAAACTCCTCTAATCCATCGAAACCCCTATTTTTGCACCAGGCAGCTTGTGCGCCCGGCTCGTAGTTTGCAGACGAGGTTCGCAGCTTTAGCAGCACACTCGCACTTTTCGCACCAGGCTCGCACATTCAGCACCAGGCTCGTACTTTGCGCACCAGCTCGCACTTTTTGGACGAGGCAGGCAGTTTTTGCAGACGGCTCGTACTTTTCGCACCAGGCTCGCACATTTTTGCGCAACGCTCGCAATTTTCGCACTTTTCGTAGCAGGCTCGTACGTTTCTCCCCAGTCTCGTAATTTTCGCAGGCGCCCCTCTAAATCATTCTGAACCATTTTGAACCCCTCTGACCACTTCTAAACACCTCTAAATCCATCCAAGCCCCTCCAAACCACTCTACATCCCCCTGAACTCCTCTGAACACTACACACCTCCAAAACCCCACTAAACTCCTCTGAACGGTTCTCAACCCATTTATTCCCCTCTGAACCACTCTGGAGGACTCTAACCATCTCTAACCCCATCTAAACCCCTCTAAACCCATCTAAACCCCTCCAAACGCTTCTGAACACATCTTAACACAAATTGATCCCGCTGAACACCTCCGAACCACACGGAATTCATCTGAACACTTCTCAACACCTCAGACCCACTGTAGACCCTTCCAAGCCCCTCAAACCGCCTCTAGACCCATCTGAACCCCTGAAAACCCCACTAAAACCATCGGAACCACAGTAAACCCCTCGAAACCCATCAAAACCTCTCGAAACCTCTCTAAACATCCCAGCACCACTCTCAACCCCTTTAAACACCTCTGATACCCTCTAAACAGTTCTGAACCCCTCTGAACCTCTCTAAGCGCACTCGAAACCACTCTAAACACTCTAAACGCCCATGTAAACCCCCCTGAAACCCTCTGAACACCTACAAACCCCTCTAAACTACTGGAAACCCCCATAATCCGCACCTGTCCGGAACCCCTCTGAACACCTCCAAACCCATCTAAACCTCATCAAACCCATCTAAACCACTCTAAACCCCTCTAATCCCTCAAAACCACACTAACCCCACCAATCCCCTCGATAACCACTCGAAACCAATTTAAACGACTCGAAACCCATCTAAACACGTCGAAACCCCTGAAGAACCCGCTAAACCCCTCTAACCAGTGGGCAACCTTCTCAAGCCTCGAGCCAACACTCTCCCAACCTCTACTCCGAATCTCTGCAACTCATTCCTCCACTTTTCGTTGATAAGATCAGCATCATCTACCAATCTTTATCCCCTGTACCCGACTCCCCAGCATCTACTCCACCACCTACCAAGGCCCCTCCGTTCAACATCTCCACTGACCTCCTTACCCCTCCTCCACACTGCTTCCTCTCCCAGTTTGACCTGGTCACCCCTATTGCAATCTCCAAACTCATCTGCACTTCCAAACCCACCACCTGCTCCCTCGATCATCTCCCCACTCCCCTGTTGAAGTCCTGCCTCCCCGTTCTTTGCCTGTACCTCACTAATCTCTTCAACTCATTATTGTCCCAAGGAATTGTCCCCTCTGCTTTCAAAACTGATGCTGTTACACCAATCTTAAAGAATCCTGGTCTTGATCCCTCCTTTCTCATTAACTACCACCCAATCTCAAACCTCCCCTTTCTTTCAAAAACTCTGGAGCGTATCTTTGCGTCGCAACTTCATGCCCACCTCCTTGCGTATAACCTACTTGAACCCCTCCAATCTGTCATTCGCCCCCTCCATAGCACGTAAACTGCTCTCCTCAAAGTCCTCAACGACATCCTCACCTCTGCTGACACTGGTTCCCTCAACATCCTCATCCTGCTCTACATGAGCGCAGTCTTCGATACAGTGAACCATAACATCCTGCTCACCAGACTCAAAGACCTCGGCATTGAAGGCTCTGCACTCAGCTGGCTCAGTTGCTACCTTTCCAGCAGATCCCACGTCATCTCTCTCCACAACCACACCTTTGCTACAGCCACAGTCACCCAACGCGTTCCCCAAGGCTCCGTACTCGGCCCCCTCCTCTTCTTCATCTATATCCTCCCCCTTGGTCAGATACCTCGCCACTTCAACCTGGACTTCCACTGTTACGCTGATGACACCCAGATCTACCTTAGCCCCAAATCCCCCCACAACCCCCCTCTCCCATATCAACTCCTGTTGTCAGCTATAAAAACCTGGATGCAACATAATTTCCTCAAAATCAACAGCGATAAGACAGAATTCCTCCTCGTAGGCTCCAAAGCCACACTCGGCAAAATCAATAAGCCCACTCTCACCATCGACGGCACCACTGTCTCCCCATCGCCCCAGGCCCGCAACTTTGGCGTGATCTTTGATTACACCCTCTCCATTGAGCCTCACATCCGCCATGTAATTAAAACCTCCTTCGTTCAACTCCGCAACATCGCCAAACCCAGACCCTCTCTCACACACCCCGCTGCTGAAAGACACATCCATGCCTTCATCTCCTCCCGACTGGACTATTGCAACTCACTTCTCCTTGGCATCAGCTCAACCTACATCAATCGACTCCAACTGGTCCAGATCGCAGCCGCCCGACTCATCACCCACATCAAATCCTGGCATCACATCATTCCAGTCCTCAAACAACTTCACTGGTTTCACATCGCCCACCGGATCACCTACAAAATCCTGCTCCTCACCTACAAAGCCCTCCACCATCAGCCCCCCCCCCTCCCCCCCATATCTCACTGACCTCCTCACCCCCTTCTAACCCTCACGGTCACTTAGATCCACATCAGCCGGTCTCCTCTCCATCCACGAGTCCAACCTCCGCAGTTTAGGGGACAGAGCCTTCTACAGGGCAGCTCCCAGGCTTTGGAACTCCCTCCCCCAACTGATCCACAATTACGAGTCCCTCATCATCTTCCAGTCCCGCCTCAAGACCCTTCTCTTTACCTCTGCCTATCCTTAGCCCCACGTCCCCCTCCATTTTCATCTGTGCATTAATTGCCTTATAATTGTGTTTTGTATTGAATTATGTATTTACTTTGTGTACTAGTCATGTCTCTACTATTTATTTCATTCCCCTTACATGTTTTTCCTCTACATGCTAAATGTTTGTAAGGTGTCCTTGAGACTCTTGAAAGGCGCCCATAAATAACATGTATTATTATTATTATAGTTATTAAATCCCTCTAAAACCCTCTAAGCCCATAAAAACTCATGTAAACCCCTCTAAACCCCTCTAAATAATTCTGAACACCTCTAACCCCCTAGAAACCCCTCTAAACTCATCTAACCGCTCTAATCCACACTGAACCACACAAAACACCTGTAAACCCCTCTAAACTAATGTAACTCCCCAGAAACCACTCCAAACCCCTCTAAACAACTAAACCACTCTCTATCTCTGTAAATCCCTGTAAACATCTGTAGACCACTGAACATTTCTGTAGACCACTGAAAACCCCATGTAAACCCCCTGTAAATCCCAACAAACAGATTTAAACCCCCTGTAAACCACTCCAAACCGCTCTAAACCTTGCCATCCCCTCTAAACCCCTGTAAACCCCTGTAAATCCCCCGCAAACGCCTCTAAACCTCTGTAAACCCAGGTGAACCATTGTTAACACCTGTAAACCTCTGTAGACCCGGGTAAATACCTGTAAAACTCTGTAGACCCATGTAAACACCTGACAACACCTGAAACCCCCTCCAAACCTCCTTAAACCCCCGTACATACCCCAGCTTTAAACCCATGTAACTCCATCCATACCCCTCTGATACCTCGCAAAAGCCTCAAAACACATGTAAACACGTCTAATCCTCTCTAAACCACTAAAACCATTCTAAACCCCTCTAAACGCCCGTAAACCACTGTGAACCCCTCTAAACGCATGTAAAACCTATTAAACCCCGGTAACCCCCTGCTAACCCATTTAAATATATCTACACCCCCTGTAAACACCTCTAAACATCTGTAAACCCCTTTAAACATCTATAAACCCATCTAAACCCCTGTATACCCCTGACAACCCTTGTACACCCATCAACACCCTTCTAAGCGCCTCTAAACCCCCTATAACGCTATAATGCCCTCTAAACTCCTCTGAACCCTCAAAGTTTACTTTAAACACCTCCAAACGCCTCTAAACTCCTCTCAACCACTGTAACTCATCGAAATCCCTCTAAATCCCCCCGATACCGGATCGAAACCACTCGAAAAACCTCTATACCCCGCTAAACCCGTCGAAACCCCCTGTAAACTCCTGCGAACCACTATAAACACCTCTAAATCCATGTAAACCCCTCTAAATCCCACCAAACCCATTCAAACACCTCCAAACACCTCTAAACCCCTCGAAACCCCGCTAAACTGCTCCAAACACCTCTAAACTCATATAAACTTCTCTAGACCCCTGTAAACCGTTGTCAACCCCTGTTACACACCTCTAAACCCCTCTAAACGCATCTACATGTGTCGAAACCACTAAACCCCTCTAAACCACTCAAAACCACTCTGTTCCTCAAAAAACCTGTAAACCCATGTAAGCCCATCGAGACCCCTCTAAACCCCTCTAATCTCCTTCCAAATCCGGCTAAATTTCATGTAAACTGCTCTAAACACCTCTAAACCCCCTCTAAACCCATGTAACCCCCTCTAAAACCCTGTAAACACATCAGCACACATGAAAACCCCTCTAAACCTCTCCAGACGAGTCTACCCTATGCTAACTGCTGAAACCCCTCCAAACCACTGTAACCCCCTGTAAACCGCTGTAAACCCCTCTAAACCTCTGTGAACCCCATGCAATACCAGTAAACGCTACTAAACAACTCTAAACACCTCCAAACAACTCAAACACCCTCAAAACCCCTCTACACATCTCTAAACACATCTAAATCCATCGAAACACATCTAACCCATATAAACACCTCCAAACCCCTCTAAACACATCTCAATCCCCGCAACCAACTGTAAATCCCTTTAAACCCCTCTTATACTCTATAAACCACTGTAAACCCATATAAACCCATCTAAACCCCTCTAATCGTTGTAAACCTCTCTAAACCCCTCTAATCTCCCGTAACTCCATGTAAACACCTGTAAACTCATGTAAACCTATGCAAATGCCTCTAAGCCCTTGAAAACCCCCATCCAACCCCCCGTCAGACAGAGACCCGTCCAAACCACTCCGACCCCCTCTAAAAACCTCTAAAATATCTGAACACCCCTGAACCAATCAAAATCCCTCGAAACCTGTCTAAAGACATCTAAACTGCTCCAATCCCCTCTAAACCGCTCTCAACCCCTCTAAAACCATCTAAACCACCCTGAACCTCTCTAAATCTCACCGAACAACTCTCAGCCGCTCTAAACCCCTCTAACCCCCTCCGAACACCTCATAACTCCTGGAACCCGCTCTAAACAGCATCAAACCCCTCTAAACCCATCGAAACCCCAGTAAACTCCTCTACACCCATATCACCCAGCCGGAAACCCTTCTAAACACTTCGGAACCCTCCAAATACGTCTAACCCCATATAAACCCCTCTGAACCCCTCTGGGCCCCTCTAACCCACTCTGGACACAACTGGACCCCTCTAAACCCCACCAAACCATCACAAACACCTCCAAACACCTCGGAACCTATCTGAGCCCTTCTGAACCGCTGTAACCCACATTTAAACCCCTCTAATTCACCCTGAACTGCTCTGAACCTATCTACACCGTTCTAATCCGCTCTAATCCCCTCTAAACCATTTCGAACCCCGTCCAAACCACACTGGACCCCTCTGAAAACCCTGTAAACTATCTGAATACAACTGAACCAACCTAAATCCCTCGAAACCTAAAGACCTCTTAAACCCTCCAACCCCCTCTGAAGCCCTCTGAAACCCTTTAAACGTTCTGGCCCCCGCTAAAATGTTCTCAACCCCTCAAAACAACTAAACCTAAATAGGGAAAACTTTTAAATATATTCCCTGCACGGGGACCCGACCTTTTCCCTGTCGGGTCTCCGTTGCCGTTGGTGCCTAACACCGTGGAGCGGCCTCCATCCGGAACGACAGCTCAAGTCACGGGGCCGGCGGAGCTGCGTACCTACCATCGTGTAGCTGGCCGGCTTAGGAACGTGGAGAGCTGCGGTGGCACGCGGCTGCGACTCGACTCCGGTGAATGGTGATATCGGGAGCTCGCGGGTCCCCGTTGGGAGACTGCTTTGCGGGGCACCGGCAATGGCGACCTCTCCCGCTCAAATTGCGGGGTTGAAAGTGACATGGAGCGTGGCCTTACATCGGCCGGCGCGGCTTTAAATGGCCGCGGACTTGCTAGCGCCAGCCGGGGGCTTTGACTTCGACTTCGGGAGAGGAATGGAGAGCTGGAGAGAGACAAGACTTTGCCTTCCATCACAGTGAGGAGGAGATTCACTGTAATGGATGTTTGTGTAAATTGTGTTGGTTGTGTGTCTTGGTTCTTTTCTTGTATGACTGCAGAAACCAAATTTCGTTAGAACTTAATGTGAGGTTCAAATGACAAATAAACGGTATTGTATTGTATTGGTATTGTAATCCACTTCAAACCCGTCTAAACATCTCCAAAACGCTATCAACACCTCTAACCCCCTCTGAACCCATCTGAAAACCTCAAACCCCTCCAAATCCCCCTAAATCATCTGCACTCTTCTGAACTCCTCTAAACCCCCTTAAATCACGATAAATCCCTTCAAATCGCTCCAAGCCCCTATGAACCCGTCCGTACCCATATAAACCTCCAAATCACTAGTCCCCTCTAAAACGCACCTAAGCTCTCTTAACCGCTAAACCCCTCTAAACACCTAAACCCCTCTAAACACCTCAGAACCCCTCTAAACACATCAGAACCCCTTTAAACGCCTTTGAACCCCTCGGAACCCCTCTGAACCCCGCAAAACAATTTGAAACCCCTCGAAACCACTTTAACCACTCTAAACACCTCTAAACCCATCGAAACCCCGCGAATCACCGCTGGACTCCTCTGGACACCTCCAAACCCCTCTTAGCCCCTCAACATCACTCTAAACCACTCTAAACTCATCTAAATCCATCTAAGCAACTCTAAAATACTCCGTACGCCTCTAAATCCCTCTAAACCCCTCTAAGTCACCTGAACACCTCTGACGCCCTATAAATCCCTGTAAACATGTCTAAAGTTCTCCAAACTCCTCCAACCCCCTCTAACCACTCTGTACCCCTCTAAACACATGTAATTCCCTCCGAATCCTTCTGAAACATAGAAACATAGAAACATAGAAATTAGGCGCAGGAGTAGGCCATTCGGCCCTTCGAGCTTCCACCGCCATTCAATATGACCATGGCTGATCATCTAACTCAGTATCCTGTTCCTGCCTTCTCTCCATACCCATTGATACATTTAGCCACAAGGGCCACATTTAACTCCCTCTGAAATATAGCCAATGAACTGGCCTCAACTACCTTCTGCGGCAGAGAATTCCAGAGATTCACCACTCTCTGTGAGAAAAAGATTTTCCTCATCTTGGTGCTAAAGATTTCCCACTTATCCTTAAACTGTGACCCCTTGTTCTGGACTTCACGAACATCGGAATCAATCTTCCTGCATCTAGCCTGTCCAACCCCTTAAGCATTTTGTACGTTTCTACAAGATCCCCCGTCAATCTTCTAAATTTTAGCGAGTACAAACCGAGTCTATCCAGTCTTTCTTCATATGAACCTCTCTGAACACTTCGAAACCCCTCTATGCACCTCTAGAGAAGTCTAAACTCATCTAAACCCATCCGAACGCCTCCAAACCCCTCTGAAACACTGTGAACCCCTCGAATTTCTTCTAAACCAAACTAAACGCATCCAAACACCTCGAAACACCCCCAGACTCAGTTAAACCCCTCTAAACCTCAACTAACCCCCTCGAAACCGCCCCGAAGCTCCTTAAACAACTTCAACCACATCTGAACACGTCTAAACCCCCTTGAACTCACGTTAAACCCCTTCAAACCCCTCTGGATCCATCTGAACTCGTCTATACTCCACCACACCCCTCTAAACCACTATAAACCCCTCTAAACCCCTCTAAACACCTCTAAACCCCTCCAAACCCCTCTGAACGCCTTTAAACCCATCTAAATACCCCTGAACACATCTGCACCCCTCTAAACTCCTCTGAATCCATATAAACAACTCTAAACCCGTCTGAACCGCTCGGAACCCTTTTGAACCAATCTAACCCCGTCAAAACACCACTAAACTCCTCTGAACACCTCTAAACTCCTCTTGGCACCTCTCAACCGCGATACACTCTCCAAACCCCTCTGAGCCCCTCTGAACCCCCTCTAAGACGATCTACACCCCCTCTAATCACCTCCAAACATATCTGAACACTTCTAAGCCTATCTAAGCACCTTTAAACCTCTATAAATCCCTCCGAACACATCTGAAACCTCTAAACCCAACAAACGCAATCTAAACCTCTCGAAACACCTCTGGACACCTCTGAATCCCTCTAACCTCCTCCAAACGTCTCTGAACATTTCTGAACCCATCCAACCTCCTCCTAACCCCTCTTCACCGATCGGAACCCTCTACACTCGTCGACAATTCTCTAAGCCTCTCTAACCCCCTCTAAACTCCTCTAAACTCCTCTGAACACCTCTCAACCCCTCTAAACTCCTCTAAACTATAAACCCCCTCATACCCCTCTAAACGCCTCTAAACCTCTCCAATCCCATCTAAACTTCTCCATGCACATCCAAACACCTCTAAACACCTCTAAGCACCTCTACACCACTGTATATCCCTCTAACTCCCCTATAAACCACTCTAAATCCCTACAAACACTTTGAACCCCTCTGAACCACCCTAAACCTCTCTAAGCCTCCCGAAACACGTTCTAATCCCCCTCCGAACACATCTGAACCCCTATAAACCACTCAAAAGACCTCTAAACCACTCTAAACACGTAAGGACCCCTCTGAATCTGTTTAAACCACTTCAAACACGTCTGAACAACTCTGAACCATTCAAAACACATCAGAACCCGCTAAACCACTCTAAACACCTCAATACCCCCTCTGGACCCATCTAAACACATCTAAACTCCTCTAAATTCCTATGAACCCATCTGAACCACTCTAAACACCCCTGAAACGTCTAAATCACTCTAAATACCTATGAACCCATCTAAATCGTTCTATACCCCTCTAAACACTCCTGAAAACCTCCGAACCGCTATAAACACCTCTGCACCCATTAAAACCCCTCTAATCCCCTTTTGAACATATCTGAACCCCTCTAAACTCATCAAAGCCCTCTAAAGCCCTCTAAACCCCTCTGAACCCTTCGGGACCCGACTGAACCCCTCTAAACATGTCCACTCCACTCCAGACCCCATCTAAACCCATCGAAACCCCTCCAAACACCACTAAACGCCTCGAAACTCATGTAAACCCCACGGAACCCATTCGAAACCCTTCGAAACATCTCTAAAACTCTCAACCAATCTGAGCACGTATAAACCCCCTTCAACCCCTCTAACCGTGTCTAAAATTCTCTATACACCTCCAACCCCCTCTAAACAAATTTAAACAAATCAGAACACTTTACAACCCCTCGAAACGCATCTAACCCCTTCAAAACACCTTTAAACCCCTGTGATTCAGATTCAGATTCAGATTCAAACGTTATTGGCATTGTGCAGTGTACAGTGCAGTGACAACGAAATGCAGTTAGCATCTCCCCAGAAGAGCGAACATAGAATATGAGCAATACATCTATTTACATACATAATGTCGTAGTACTACATTTTTTTCGGTGGAAGGAGTGTCTGGAGGGGGGAGCGGGGTGACTGGCAATCACCGAGGTACAGAGTTAAGTAATGTAACAGCCGCTGGGAAGAAGCTGTTCCTGGACCTGCTGGTCCGGCAACGGAGAGACCTGTATCGCCTCCCGGATGGTAGGATGGTAAACAGTCTGTGGCTGGGGTGAGAGCAGCCCTTAACGATGCTGAACGCCCTTCGCAGGCATCGCTTACTTTGGACAGATTCAATGGAGGGCAGTGAGGAATCGGTGATGCGTTGGGCAATTTTCACCACACTCTGCAGTGCTTACCGGTCGGAGATAGAGCAGTTGCCATACGATACTGTGTACAGTTGTTAAGGATGCTCTCGATGGTGCAGCGGTAGAAGTTCCCCATAATCTGAGGAGAGAGAGTTACCTTCTTTAGTCTCCTTAGGAAGAAGAGAATCTGGTGAACTCCCTTAAACCCCTTTAACCCCATCTAAACCCGACTTCCGGCGGCGTCATGGAGAATTAAGGCGCGGCACTGAGCTTCTCCCCCGTAAAAAAATTGTAAAAGTCGTTTAAGTCAGCACCGATTTTTAAAAAAAACTCACCGAAGTCGCCTGGTGTTGTGTAAAGGTGTTATCATCAGAAGGTGACGTGAAAATCGGGGAGATTAATGGTGAAATCGGGTGTTTAAATGAGTTTAAATGAGCAGAGATAATCGTTCAAGGGCGCCAGAGAAAAATACTATCAGCCTTCAGCTCGAGGAAGTTTTGGATACTCTGCAAACGACAGAAGTAGAAGATTCTTACAGCCAAGGGTCTCTGCTTGAAATGGCAACAAAAGGAGACAAGAAGGAGAAAGAGGTGAAGCAAATGCTTTTAGATATGACTGCTACAATTAACATGACACTGGAGAAGATGCAAAGTATGGAGTCTCACATGGAGAGTAACAAACAGAGTATGGAAACTAACATGGAGAGTATTTCTCAAAAATTGATAATACTTGCAGTGAGTTAAAAGAACTCAAAAAGCAGTATAAGGAATTTGATAAGAGATTAAAATCAGAGTGTGTCAGAATTGAAAATGATTACAACAAGAAATTTAAAGGTGTAAGTGATGATATCGGAAAGCTGGATGAGATAATGGAAGAGATGGAGAATGAGATAAAAGAGATTGTCTCGGATATAAAGAATTTGAAACAATCACAGAAAACTGAAGAGGAAAAACTTGGAAGAATGACTGATAAATGTCTGGACCTGGAATCAGGAACTCGGAGATATAACCTGAGGATTCTCGGAGTAAAGGAAGGACGAGAGGGACATGAATCTCAAACATGTACTTTCGTTACTGACTTACTCAAAGATGTCTTGGAATTGTCGGAAGAACCAAGAACAGACGTCGCTAAACGAGCTGGAAGAGGAACAAATGATTCAAGACAGATAATTGTGAAATTCCGTGACATCTCTTCAGTGGAATTTATATTGAAAAAGATCACTCATGGGAAGAAGCTGACATACCGTGGGGATAATGTGCGAATATTTCGCGATTACTCTCCTGAGGTAGTCCAGAAAATGAGATTGTTTACACCGGCAAGACACACTTTGAGGGAAGTCCCGGGAGTAAGATATGGAATTTTCTTTCCCGGAAAAATGAAGATAACTTATAACGGCGTTGAACGCTCATTTGCAGCTCCCGGAAAAGCTTTAAAGTATGCAGAGGATATCGTTAAGAAAACATCGGGTCAAGCTGCCGACAAGGAAGAAATTTGAACTTTTTACTAAGTTTTGAACTGATTAAAATGGCCGAGCTACCCAGACAATTATAAAGCTTATCTCGTTGGAATGTGTTATTCAGAGAGCTTGGTTATATTCAACCTTGGATGCAAAGCTCAAAGTTTAACCCCTTGGCACCTGCTTGTACGGTAGTTAACCCTTTGGTACCAGCTTGTATGATGTATGGTAGTTATAGAATGGGATATTATGTAAGAATACAGGGTGGATATATATGGGAAAGTTTAGATTAGATTAAGATTGGATAAATTAGAGGGACATATATACTTATATAATCGTGTATATGTTTGTTCTATATTTGTTTTGTTTTTTTATTCCTTATGTCTCTTTTTTCTCTCGGCTGTCACTAGCACTGATTTGATAAACTCATATAAGAAAAAACACAATATGAAACGATATGTAACTTTTTATGAGGATTCGCCAAGGGGGAGGAGCTCAATGTATAACAACATCACGGAGGTCTATACATTTTTTGCCATCGTTGATGGCTATTCGTCCTTAAGGTATCTTCCCTTAGATACCTTAATAGCACCTTTTTTTTTAAAACACAAGCAAGATTTGTATCTGTTTAATTTTTTTGAAAGTAATTGTGTATCACATTCTTTTTTTCTTTTTCTAAGGCACTTTACAAGAAGGAGATGCAATATAAATCTAATAAACCGGGATGACCACCCAAGTCCTAAATTTCTGAGGTATTTGTTTGCACCATATGATTCAGGAATATTACCCTGATTTACAATGCAAGACGATAGACAAATAAAGAATGGAGGAATTACATTTTGTAGTTGGAATATACGGGGTGCCAACGAACCAATTAAGAGGGGTAAAATTTTTGCCCAACTAAAATCGTTGAAAAGCGACATAATGTTTTTGCAGGAGACACACATGAAACAACAAACACAAATAAGATTAAAGGCGAATTGGATAGGCCAAACATACTACTCCTCATTTACTTCTAAATCTAGGGGTACAGCTATTCTTATTAGGAAAGGTATTCCTTTTAAATTAAAGAATACCATATCAGATAAAGAGGGAAGATATATTATAGTTTCGGGTGAAATTTATGCAACCCTACTAACTTTGATAAATATTTATGCTCCGAATTTTGATAACCCCCACTTTTTTGATAAAATTATTGACATAATATCAGAGTTTAATTACCAAAATGTGATAATAGGGGGGGACTTTAACTGTGTTTTAGATTCATATCTAGATAAATCAGCAAAACAAAAGAAGAGTAATTTAAAATCTAAAACTAGCGAACTTCTAAATACATATATAAAAAATACGAATATAATAGATGTATGGAGATCTGCTAATCCAGTTGGAAGGGAATACTCGTTTTACTCTTCGGTGCATAAAACTTATTCAAGAATTTATTATTTTTTAGTGGATATGAAATTAATGCCATATACAAACAACCCAACATACCACATTAGTAGTATCTCAGATCACTCCCCGTTGACATTTTCAGTAAAATTTGAGGGAATGCCGGGCAAAATTTTTTTTTGGAGGTTTAATACACATATTTTAAATGACGTGCAAGGCTGTCAATATTTAAAACAACAAATGGAACTTTTTTTCGATACAAATGATATACCAGGTACTTTGCCTTCTTTATTATGGGAAACTTTTAAGGCATTTATGAGAGGAATTATAATTTCATATCAAAGTTTTCAAAATAAAAAGAATAAGACAGAACAATTGTTGTTAGAACAAGAAATCAGACAGTTAGAGATGGATAATGCCAAAGATTCCACGACAGATAAACACAATAAGATAATATTACTGAAATTTAAACTTAATCGAATTTTATCGGCAAGGGTAATAAGACTATTCCAAATGACAAAACAGGAACATTTTGAGTTTGGTGACAAACCACATAAGCTTTTAGCTCGCCAATTGAAAAAACAAGAAAAGGAAAATACTATAACCAAAATTAAATCAGAGAAAGGTGAATTACTAATACTACCTAAAGATATTAATAATAGATTTGCCCAATTTTATCAAAACTTATATACATCTAAAATTAAAAGAGAAGATAGTAAAATAAAAAATTTCTAGATAATTGTAATCTTCCAATACTGGACCTTTTGGAACAAGAGGAATTAGGAGCTCAAATTACAATCAAAGAAATAGGTGAAACAATAAAATCGCTGAAAAATGGTAAGACACCGGGACCAGATGGTTTTAATAATGAATTTTATAAAAAATTTCAGGCGATAACAACCCCTTATTTATTTAATTTATACTCCCATGCTTTTAAAGAAAACAAACTACCTGAAACAACACTAACAGAATCAACTATTACACTTATTCCAAAAAAAGATAAAGATTTAGAAGATCCGGGCTCGTACAGAGCTATATCACTTTTAAATACAGATCAGAAAATTTTAGCAAAGATTTTATCAAGAAGATTAAGCAAATATATTAGTAAATTGATAAACCCTGATCAAACGGGGTTTATACCTAAAAGATACTCATTTAATAATCTGAGACGTCTGTTTAATATAATGTACTCGCATAAAGTAGAGGAAGAAGATATATCAATTATTTCTTTGGATGCAGAGAAAGCATTTGATCAGGTAGAGTGGCAATACTTATATAAAGTACTACAAAAATTTAATATGGGAGAGAATTTTATAAGATGGGTAAAATTATTATATGATAAACTGATGGCAAGAATTTTAACTAATAACATGTTATCTCAAAAATTTCAACTATCAAGGGGTAATAGGCAGGGATGTGCACTATCACCCCTGCTATTTGCCCTTATGATAGAACCCCTGGCTGAAAGTATAAGAATTCATCCGAATATTCAGGGCTATAATACCAGAGACTCAAAGAATAAAATCTCATTATATGCAGACGATATACTTTTATATATTACAAAGTCACAAACGAGCATACCAAATTTATTAAACTTAATAGAGGAATTTGGGTCTTTTTCTGGATATAGAATAAACTGGAATAAAAGTGAAATCATGACATTAAAACCTCAAGAACCTACACACTTACTGAAGTTCCCCTTTAAAATCGCAACAGAAAAATTTAAATATTTGGGTATTCAGATTACTAGAAAATATAAAGCATTATTCAATGCTAATTTCATGCCTTTATTAAATAAACTTAATACGTTGATTAAATTTTGGAAAACACTTCCCTTATCATTATTAGGTAGAATAAATGCAATAAAAATGATCTTCCTACCACAATTACTATACCTATTTCAATCTATACCGGTATATATACCAAAATACTTATTTTTTAAATTAGACTCTAATATTACTAATTATATTTGGGACTATAGATCACATAGAATCACAAAAAAACACTTATGTAAACCAAAAGAGGTCGGGGGACTTTCACTTCCGAATTTTATGTATTATTACTGGGCAGTGCATATTAAGAATATGATTTATTGGTTGGATAGTTCTACCCAACAGACAGAATGGATAAAAATGGAGAAGGAGGATTGCCATCCTAGTAATATAGGAACGATCCTCTTCTCCCCAAAAAAACTGAATAACACAATATATAAGAAGAACCCAATTATATATGGTACAATAAGAATTTGGAAACAAATAAAATTATCTTTAAAATTAAGAAATCTATCACTGTTAATGCCAATAGCGAATAACCCTTTATTTAAACCATCTCTTATTGATAAGACATATAACCAATGGGAAAGTCTCGGAATTAGAAGGATCGGGGATATGTATGAAATGGAAAACTTACTATCATTCCAACAATTACAATTAAAATTTAAATTGAAAAACAACCAATATTTTAAATATCTTCAGATTTGCGATTTCGTGAAAAAATATATACAAGGATATCAAAAAGTAACTCCTGACTTATTGGAAGAGGCAATGAATATTGAAGCTGACTCACAAAAATTAATATCATATTTATATAATAGTATTCTAAATATAGACCTACCATCGACAGAGGTACTTAGAGAAGAGTGGGAACGGGAACTAATGATAAAAATTACGAAGGTTAAATGGGAAAAATACCTGATATATATTCACAAATGTTCAATTAATGTAAGACATAATTTAATTCAATTTAAAATTGTACATAGATTATATTACTCAAAAACAAGATTGAACAAATGTTATCCAAATATATCCGCCACTTGTGATAAATGTCTAGCCCAAAAGGCAACTATAACACACTCCTTAGTCTCCTGCATAAAACTTTATAGATTTTGGAATGATATTTTTGAAATATTTACAAAATTATTCAAGACAAGAATGGAACCTAATACTGAAATGATTATATTTGGCGTAATGGAAGATGGGAATAAATTGAACACATCTCAAAATCTATTCCTTAACTATGGTTTAATAATAGCAAAAAAATTAATTCTTAAATTTTGGAAGGGTACATCAATACCAACGCTTAAAATGTGGATTGCAAGTATGTTGGACACCGCTCATCTTGAGGAAATGCGATTCCTCCTAATGGATAAATCAGACCAATTCATAACGAGTTGGTCTCCATTCGTCGTTTTTTTGGAATCATATGGTGCAACACAATTGTAAAAAATAACTGTTTCAGGACTGGACGAGGGTTGGTCAAGACTATAAATAATGATCTGCTCTTTTTTTCTTTTCTTCTCTCTATTCTCTCTCTCAACTTTCTTCATTTACTCGTTTTCTTTTTTCACACACTATATATTTCACATCTTTCTATCCTTTACTATCTAACTTCTTTTTCTTATTCTAATCTTTTTTCAGTGTAAAAAAAAAAAAAAAGAAGTTGTACATAAAATGTATTATGAAAATATATATTAGGCACTTTGGTGCCATATGACTGTACTTACTTCTAATAAAATAAAATATTTAAAAAAACCCCATCTAAACCCCTCTAAACCCCCTTGAACACCTCTAAATCCATCTAAAAACCCCATAACAATTCTGAACCCCTCTAAACTCCTCCTAACTCCTCTACACCGCTCGGAACCATTGTGAACCCCTCTAAACAGCCTAAAGCACTCTAGCACCATCTAAACTCCTCTAAACACCTCTAAAACCCTCTAAGCCCATCTAAATCCATCTAAACCCCTATAAACGCATCTGAAACCCTCTAAACTCCTCTAAACGCATCTGAAACCCTCTAAATCCCTCTATACCCCTCCAAACTCACTCCGATAAACCGCTCTAAACCCCTCTAAACCCCACTGTAATCCCCATCGCTACGCCTCTTAACGTCTCTGAACATCTCCGAACGCCTCTAAACCACTCTGATGCCCTGTAACCCCCTCTAAATCCATCTGAACATTCTTGAAAAGCACGAAACCCATCTAAACCACTCTAAACCCCTCCAAACCACTCGAAACACATCTGAACCCCTCTAAACCCGTGTAAAGTCATCCAATCCCCTTTAAACGCCTCTGAAACAGTCTAAACCCCTCTAAACCACTCTGATCCCCTCTGAACCCCTCTAAACCACTCCAAACCACTCTAAACCCCTCTGAACCCCTCTAAACCCCTCGAAATCCCTCTCAACCCATCTGAGCACCTCTGAACCCCTGCACACTCTTCTAAACCACTATAAACCAATATAAAAGCCTCTAACCCCCTCTGAACATCACTGAAACCATCTAAACCATTCTAGACCCCTCAAAACCTCTAAACCCCTCTGAACAACTCTGAACCGCTGTAAACACCGCTCTAAACCGCTGTAACCACCTAAACCGCTCTAATTCCCTCTGAACTGCTCTAATCCCCTATAAACCCCTCTACACCCCCATAAACACCTCTAAACATCTCTAAACCGCTCTCAGCCTCTCTAGACCCATCTGAACCCCTCTGAACCCCACAAAACCACTCAAAATCCCTCGAAACCCCTCCAAACTCACCTGGCTGCTCTAATCTCCTCTAAATCCCTCTAAACCTATTTCAACGCTTCTAAACTCCTCAGAACTCCTCTAAACCCCCGTGAAACACTCTAAACCACTCTAAACCACTCTAAACCACTCTAAACCACTCAAAGCCACTCTAACCACTCTAAACCCCTCTAAACCCTTCAAACCCCTCATAATACATCTGAACCCCGCAAAACAAATCGAAAGCCCTCGGAACCCATTGAAATCCCTCTTAACAACACGAAATCCATCTAAACACCCCTGAGCACTATTGGACCCCTGCAAATTCCTCCTAACCCCTCTAAACCGCTCGGAACACCTCTACCCCGGTCTAAAATACTCAACACCGCTCTAAACCCATCTAATCCCATCAAAACAGCTCTGAACACCTAAGAAACCTTTTAACTCCTCTAAACATCTATAATCCACCTCTAACCCCCTCTAAACCTCTCTCACCCTATCTAAACACCTATAAGTATCTCTGAGCCCCTCTAAAGGCCTGTAAACACCTCGGAACCCTTATAAATACTTGCAACCCCCTCTGAGCACATCTGAACACCCGTATACCCTTCTATCCCCCTTCTAAACCCCTCTAAATCTCCAAACCCCTCTGAACCCCTCTGAACCCCCCTAAAACTCTCAAAGCCCCTCTAACACCCTCGAATCCTCTCCGAACACATCTGAACATCTCTAAACCCCTCAACCGCACTCTAACCCCCTCAAAACACTTATGGACCCCTCTGAACCCCTCTAAATCCCTCCATATTTCACTGAACCCATCGGAACCCCTCTAATCCTCTCTGAACCCCTTGGAACCACTCGAGTCTCCTCTAAAGCCCACGCAACCCCTAAAAACACCTCGGCATCACTAGAAACCCATTTAAATCCCTCGAAAGCCCTCTAAACCCCTCTAAACACCTCTGAACACCTCTGAACATTTCTACACCCATGCAATCCACTCCAAACCCCTCGACACCACCCCTCTAAAACCCTCTAAACCCCTCTAAACCTGTATAAACACCTCTAAACCCTTCTGAACACCCTAAACCCCTGTAAACCTCTCCAAGCCACCAAACCCCTCTAATCCCCTCTAAACCTCTCTGAACCTCTATACAACCATGTGAAGCCATTTAATCACATCTAAAAGTCTCTAAACCCCTCTAAATCTCTCTAAACACATCTAAACCCCTCTAATCCCATCTGAACCGTTATGAACCTAAACCCCTGAAAACACCTCCAAATTCCTCCAAAACCAATCGGGACCACTCGGAACACCTCTAACCCCCTCGAAAACCCTATGTATCCCTCTGAACGGTTCTGAATCCCTCTAAATCCTCTAACCCCTAAACCCCTCTAAACCTCTCTGAAAACTCAGAACTCCTCTAAACCCCTCGAAAACACTCTAAACCCGTCTTAAACCCTCTGAACCACTTTAAACTTCTCTAAACCCCTCTAAACCAGTCTTAACCCATCTGAAATCCTGTAAACCCCTCTAATTTTCTTTAAACACCTCTACACACATCGTAAACTGTCTGAATGCCTGTAAACCACTCTAAAGCCATCTAAACTCCTCTGATCTCCTCTAAAACCCTATAAACCACTCCACACCAATCGAAAACCCTCTGAATCCATCTGAACCACTCTGAACACCTCTAAAAACCTCTTAACAGCTCTGAAATACCCTAAACCCCGCCAAACCCCTCTCAGCCCATCTCAGCACCTCAGAAACCTTCCAAACTCCTCCAAACAACTCTAAAACGCCTCTAAACACAACTGAACCTTTCTAAGCCGATCCAAACCACACCTCTAAACCCATGAGAACATCTCAGAACCCCTCAAAACGCTCTACACCGCTCTAATCCCTTCTTATCCCCTCTAAACCCCTCTAAAACGATCTAAAGCACTCTAAGACCCTCTAAACCCCTCTAAACCAATCACAACACATATTAACACCTCTAAACTACTCGAAACCCCCCTAAACACCTCTCAACATCTCAAACCGCTCTCAACCTTTCTAAACTCTTCTGAACCGCTCTGTACCCCCTTTCAACCTCTTTCAACCCCTCGAAAGCCCTCTAAACCACTCTAAACTCCTCTGAACACATCTGAAACCCTTTAAACCCCCTCTAAACCTCTCTGAACCTATCTAAACACCCTGTAAAGCCCTCTAATCCCCTGTAAACACGTATAAATCCATCTAAACCTCTCTAAACACTTATAAACTCCTGTAAACACCTCTATATCCCTCCAAAACTCATCGGACACCTCAAAACCCCCACGAAAACCTTCTGTATCACTCTGAAAGGCTCTGAAACCTCCTAAATCCTTTTAACCCCGAAACCCCTCTAAACCTCTCTAAACATTCCGAACTCCTCTAAACCTCTAGAAACCACACTAAACCTCTCTTAAACCCCTATGATCCCCTCTAAACATCTCGAAACCCCTCTAAACCACTCTAAACCCCCCTGAACCCATCTGACTCACCACTGAACCTCTGAATCCATCCAAACCTGTTAACACCTCTAATCCCCTCTGAACAACTCTGAAAACTTCTGAACCGCTCTAAAACCCCTCTAATTCCCTCTGAACTGCTATGAACCGCTCTAAACCGGTCGAAACACCCCTCTACTCCCTCTAAACCCCTCCAAAGCCCTCTTAAGTCCTCTAAAGCCCTCCAACCCCCTCTAAGCCCCTCTATCCGCTTTAAACCCCTTCAACCCTTTCAACCCCTTTAACCAATCTCAACACACATTAACCCATCTAAACCAGTCTCAAAACCTCCAAACATCTGTAAACCGCTCTCAACATCTCTCAACTCTAAACTGCTCTCAACCCATCTGAACACGTCTAAACCCTCGAAATTCCTAAATTCCTCGAAAACCCTATGTATCCACTCTAAAGCCCACTGAACCCCTCTGAACCGCTGAACACCTCTAATACCCCCAGAACACCTCTGAAATCTTCTGAACCGCTCTAAACACCATCGAAATCCCTCTAAATCACACCAACGCTCCAAAGCATTCTGAACAAGTCTGTACCATTATATACCTCTCTAAACACCTCTAAAACTCTCTAAGCTCATCTATTTCCCCCTAAACCCCTCTAAACGCATCATAACCCCTCTAAACCCTTCCAAACAACTAAACCTCTATATACTATTCTGAATCCATCTAAAACCTTTGTAAACCCCACCAAACCCCTCTAAACCCCTGTAAACGCATTTACACCACTAGAAACGTGCTTGAAACACCTCTACACGCTTCGAAACTCATCCAAGCACCTCTAAACCTATCTAAACCATTCTGGACATCTCTGGACACATGTAAACCTCTATTAAGCCCCTCAAAACCCCTCTAAACGTTTCTAAGTCCCTCTAAGCACCTCTAACCCACTCTGAACCCCCTCTAAACCACTCCAAACCATCTGAAATCCTCTGAGCCTCTCTAAACCCCCCCAAACACATCAACACACCTCTGAACCCTTCTAAACCTCTATGACCATATAACCATATAACCATATAACAATTACAGCACTGAAACAGGCCATCTCGACCCTTCTAGTCCGTGCCGAACACGTATTCTCCTCTAGTCCCATATACCTGCGCTCAGACCATAACCCTCCATTCCTTTCCCGTCCATATAACTATCCAATTTATTTTTAAATGATAAAAACGCACTTGCCTCCACCACCTTCACTGGAAGCTCATTCCACACAACCACCACTCTCTGAGTAAAGATGTTCCCCCTCATGTTACCCCTAAACTTCTGTCCCTTAATTCTCAAGTCATGTCCCCTTGTTTGAATCTTCCCTACTCTCAGTGGGAAAAGCTTATCCACGTCAACTCTGTCTATCCCTCTCATCATTTTAAAGACCTCTATCAAGTTCCCCCTTAACCTTCTGCGTTGACATCCTTCCTATAATTAGGCGACCAAAACTGTGCCCCATACTCCAGAATTGGCCTCACCAATGCCTTGTACAATTTTAACATTACATCCAAACTTCTATACTCAATGCTCTGATTTATAAAGGCCAGCACACCAAAAGCTTTCTTTACCACCCTATCTACATGAGATTCCACTTTCAGGGAACTGTGCACAGTTATTCCCAGATCCCTCTGTTCACCTGCATTTTTCAATTCCCTACCATTTACCATGTACGTCCTATTTTGATTTGTCCTGCCAAGATGTAGCACCTCACACTTATCAGCATTACACTCCATCAGCCATCTTTCAGTCCACTCTTCCAACTGGCATAAATCTCTCTGTAGACTTTGAAATTCTACTTCATTATCCACAACCCCACCTATCTTAGTATCATCTGCATACTTACTAATCCAATTTACCACACCATCATCCAGATCATTGATGTACATGACAAACAACAGTGGACCCAACACAGATCCCTTTGGTACCCCACTAGTCACTGGCCTCCAACCTGACAAACAACCATCCACCATTACTCTCTGGCATCTCCCATTCAGCCACTGTTGAATCCATCTTGCTACTCCACCATTAATACCCAACCATTGAACCTTCTTAACCAACCTTCCATGAGGAACCTTGTCAAAGGCCATACTGAAGTCCATATATACAACATCCACTCCTTTACCCTCATCAATTTCCCGAGTAACCTCTTCAAAACATTCAAGAAGATTAGTCAAACATGACCTTCCAGGCACAAATCCATGTTGACTGTTCCTAATCAGACCCTGTTTATCCAGATGTTTATATATATTATCTCTAAGTATCCTTTCCATTAATTTGCCCACCACTGACGTCAAACTAACAGGTCTATAATTGCTAGGTTTACTCTTAGAACCCTTTTTAAACAATGGAACAACATCCGCAGTACGCCAATCCTCCGGTACTATTCCCGTTTCTATTGACATTTGAAATATTTCTGTCATAGCCCCTGCTATTTCCACACTAACTTCCCTCAATGTCCTAGGGAATATCCTGTCCGGACCTGGAGACTTATCCACTTTTATATTTCTCAAAAGTGTCAGTACTTCCTCTTCTTTGAATCTCATAGTTTCCATAGCTACTCTACTTGTTTCCCTTACCTCACATAATTCAATATCATTCTCCATGGTGAATACCGGAGAAAATAAATTGTTCAATATCTCCCCCATCTCTTTTGGCTCTGCAGATAGCTGTCCAATCTGACTCTCTAATGGACCAATTTTATCCCTAGTTATCCTTATGCTATTAATATAGCTGTAGAAACCCTTTGGATTTACTTTCACCTTACTTGCCAAAGCAACCTCATATCTTCTTTTAGCTTTTCTAATTTATTTCTTAAGATTCTTTTTACATTCTTTATACTCCTCAAGCACCTCATTTACTCCATGCTGCCTATAATTATTGTAGATCTCCCTCTTTTTCCGAACCAAGTTTCCAATTTCCGTTGAAAACCATGGCTCTTTCCAATTTTTACTATTTCCTTTCAACCGAACAGGGACATAAATATTCTGTACTCTTAAAATGTCACCTTTAAATGTACTCCATTTCTCTTCCACATCTTTCCCACAAAACAAAATGTCCCAATTTACTCCTTTTAAATCATTTCGCATCTCCTCAAAGTTAGCCTTTCTCCAATCAAAAATCTCAACCCTAGGTCCGGTTCTGACCCTCTCCATAATTATATTGAAACTAATGGTATTGTGATCACTGGTCCCGAACTGTTCCCCAACGCATACCTCTGCCACCTGACCCGTCTCATTTCCTAACAGTAGGTCCAGCACCGCCCCTTCTCTAGTGGGAACTTCTATGTATTGCTGCAAAAAACTATCCTGCACATATTTTACAAACTCCAACCCATCCAGCCCATTTACAGAAGGGTTTCGGCCAGAAACGTCGCCTATTTCCTTCGCTCCATAGATGCTGCTGCACCCGCTGAGTTTCCCCAGCAATTTTGTGTACCAGCCCATTTACAGCATGTGTTTCCCAGTCTATGTGTGGAAAAATTGAAATCTCCCACAATCACTACCTTGTGCTTACTACTAATATCTGCAATCTCCTTACATATTTGCTCTTCCAATTCTCGCTCCCCATTTGGCGGTCTATAATACACCCCTATAACTGTTGCTACCCCTTTCCCATTTCTCAGTTCCACCCAAATAGCCTCCCTAGACGAGCCCTCTAATCTATCCTGCCAAAGTACTGCTCTGATATCTTCCCTGATAAGCAATGCAACACCTCCACCTCTTGCCCCTCCAATTCTATCACACCTGAAGCAACAAAATCCTGGAATATTTAGTTTCCAATCACAGCCCTCCTGCAACCATTTTTCACTGATCGCCACAACATCATACTTCCAGGTGTCAATCCAGGCTCTGAGTTCATCCACCTTTCTTACAATGCTCCTAGCATTAAAATATACACATTTAAGAAACCCACCCTCTCTTATTCTCTGTGTGTTGTCTTTTTCTTCTCTCTCCCCTACATTTTGGGTCAGAGTGCTACCATTCTCTGCCTCCTGCCTCACACACTGACTGCTAGCTTTCCCAATTTGAGTCCCTCCCCCCAACCATACAAGTGTAAAGTCTCCCCAGTAGCCTTTGCAAATCTCCCCGACAGAATATTGGTTCCCCTCGAGTTCAAGTGCAACCCGTCCTTTCTGTACAGGTCGGACCTTCCCCAAAAGAGGTCCCATTGATCCAGAAACTTGAATCCATACCCACTGCACCAGTCCCTCATCCACTCATGTATCCCCCACCTCGCACCATTCCTACTCTCACTGTCGCGTGGCACAGGCAGTAATCCTGAGATTGTTACATTTGCAGTCCCTCTCCTTAACTCTCTACCTAACTCCCTAAATTCTTCTTTCAGGACCTCTTCTCTTTAAAAAAAAATGTTTTAACCTATGTCGTTGGTACCTATATGTACCACAACCTCAGGCTTCTCTCCCTCCCATTTCAGGATTTCTTGGACACGTTCAGACACATCCCTGACCCTGGCACCAGGGAGGCAAACTACCATTCGGGTCTCCTGTCTGCGTCCACCGAATCCCCTATCCGACCCCCTGACTATAGAGTCCCTATTACAATTGCCCTCCTCTTCTTTTCCTTACCCTTCTGAGCAACAAGACCGGTCTTTATGCCAGAGGCCCGGCCGCTGTCGCTGCCCCCAGGTAGGCTCTCTCCCCCACCTTTACTCAAACATGAGTACTTATTTTCAAGGTGTACAGCCACCGGGGTACTCACCAGTCCCTGCCTCTGCCCGTTGCCCTTCCTAACTGTGACCCAGTTTTCTGTCTCCCGTGGTCTTGGAGTGACCACCTCCATGTAACTCCTATCTATGACCGCCTCGCTCTCCCTGAGCAGACAGTGGTCATCAAGTTGCTGTTCCAGGTTTCTAACACGTTCCCTTAGGAGCCCCATCTCGACGCACCTGGCGCAGATGTGGACGTCTGGAGGGCACTCAGACTCGATGACCTCCCACATCTGACATCCAGAACAGTAAACTGCCCTGGCCCTCATTCTCCCCCTTATCCGAATACAATAAAGCCTTACCCGGGATACGCCAACCAGCTGCTTCCTCTAGTCCGTTCGACCAATCAGAGGCTTCCACCAGACTCCTTCTCTGGAAGTGAGATCTGCGAATGGAACGTTGCAGATTTTGGTCGCTCCTCCCTCTGTAACGGCTCCTGGGCTTCTGTTGAGACAAGCCCCGCGATGGGATTTTTTAACTCACCACACGAAGGTCGCTCCTCCCTCTGTAACGGCTCCTGGGCCTCTGTTGAGACAAGCCCAGCGATGGGTTTTTTAACTCACCACACGAAGGTCGCTCCTCCCTCTGTAACGGCTCCTGCGCCTCTGTTGAGACAAGCCCCGCGATGGGGTTTTTAACTCACCACACGAAGGTCGCTCCTCCCCCTGTAACGGCTCCTGGGCCTCTGTTGAGACAAGCCTCGCGATGGGTTTTTAACTCACCACACGAAGGTAATCCACCTTACACTCCTCTAAACCCCTCTAAACATCTCTAACCCCATCTAACCCCGTCTAAGCACCTCTGAAACCATCTAAACACCTCTAATCACCCCGAAACACCTATACATCGCTCCAAACCGCTCTGAGCACCTCAGCACTCATGTTTACCCCTCTAACCTATCTAAACCGCTCTGAGCCCCTCCAACCCCATCTAAACCCCTCTGAACACAACTGAACCCCTCTAAACCCCTCAGAATCCCTTCAAACCCCTGCAAACCCTTCTGGACCCCCCTGCACCCCACTAAACCACCTCCCAAATTCTCTGCGGCCATCTGAACCACTCTAAACCTCTCTAAACCTCGGAACGACTCGAGTCCCTTCTCAAGACCCCGAAACACCTAGAAACCCCTCGAACCACTCGAAAACCATCCAAACCCCTCGAAACCCCTCTAAAAGCCTTTAAGCACCTCGACACACCTATCGACACCTCCAACCCCCTGTGAGCATCTCTGGACACCTGTATACCCCTTGAACTCCTCAAAACACCTCCAAGTCCCTCCACATCACTCTGAACACATCCGAACCGGCCTAAGGCCCTCTACGCCCCTCTAAACCCCTCTAAACCCTTAGAACACAACTGAACCTCTCTAAACCCCTCAGAAGCCCTCTAAACCCTTCTGGACCCCACTAAACAACTCTAAACGCGTCCAAACCCCTCTGAACCCCTCTGAATCCTTCTAAACCCCTCTAAACCCCTCGGAACACCTCGAAAGCCCTCTAACCCTATCTAAGCTCATTCGAAACCCTTTAAAACCCTCTAAACCCCGCTTTAATCTCCGCTAAATGCCTCTAAATTCCTCTGAAATCCTGTAGCCCCCTGTAAACCCCTCTGAACACCGGTAAACCCCTCTAAATCTAAACCACTCTAAACCCCCTGTAAAGCCCTCAAATCCCGTCTAAACGCCTCTAAACCCCTCTAAGCCTCTCTAAACACCTGTAAAATCCTCTAAACCAAACTGAACCCTTCTGAATCTATAACCCCATCTAGACACGTCAATAGCCCTCTAAATCCCATCCAACCCCATAGGAACCCATCGGAACACCTATAAACCATTCAAAAACCCTCTGTCTGCCTCTGAACGGCTCTGAAACCCTCAAAACACTTCTAAACCACTCCAGACCCCTCTCAATTCCTTTCATCCCCTCTAACCCCTCTAAACGCCTCTAGATCCTTCTGAGCCACTCTGGACCCCTCTAAACCACTCCAAACTACTCTAATCCCCCTCTGAACACCTCTAAACCCTTCTAACCCCCTCTAAATCCATCTCAAAACATATGAGCACCTCTGATCCCCTGCAAACACCTCTACACCACTCTATACACCTCTAAACACCTCTAACACCCTCTGAACACCACTGAACACCTCTAAACACTTTCAAACCACTCTAAACACCTCTAAACTCCTCTGAACCCCTTGAACCGCTGTAAACCCTCTCTAACCCCATTTAAACCCATCTAAACAACTCTGAACCGCTCTCAACCTCTCTAAACCCCAATGAATTCCTCTGAACCAATCTAAACCCCTCATCACCCGTGTAAACACCTCTAAACACCTGTTAACTCCTCTAAACCCAACTGAACCATTCTGATGCTCAAAACCCATCTAGATCCGTCTAAATCCCATGTAAATCCCTCCAAACCGATAGGAACCCCTCGGAACACATCTAAACCATTCGAAAACCCTCTGTCTGCCTCTGTACGGCTCTGAAACCCTCTAAAGCCTTCTAAACCGCTCTAACCCCCTTTGAAGCCCGCTGAACCCCTCAAATCCCCTCTAATCCGCTCTAAACGCCTCTAAACAGTTCTGAACCCCTCTGAACCCATCTAAACCACTCCAAACCACTCTAACCGTCTGAACACCCCACAACCCCTCCAAACCCATCTAAATCCAACTCAAATCTTATGAGCACCTCTGAACCCCTGCAAACACCTCTAAACCACTTTATTCCACCCTAAACACCTCTAACCCTCTGAAAACCAATGAACCTCTCTAAAGACTTTCGAACCACTCTAAACACCTCTAAACCTCTCTGAACCCCTCTGAACCGCTACAAATCCCCTCTAAACACATTTAAACCAATGTAAACAACTCTAAACCGCTCTCAGCCTCTCTAGACCGTTTTTAATTCCTCTGAACCAATCTAAACCCCTCTAAACCATTCTAAATATTTGTAAACCTCTCTGAACGCATCTGAACCCTTCTAAACCCCTATAACTCCCTCTAAATCCCTCGAAACAGCTCGAAACCGCTCTGAACACCTGTACCCATACAAACCTCTCAAAACCTCTCTAAACTCCTCTAAGCCCCTGTAAATCCCTCTAAACACCCCCAAACTACATTAAATCCCTCAAAATCCCTCTAAACCACTCTGAACACATAAAAATATAGAAACATAGAAAATAGGTGCAGGCGTAGGCCATTCTGCCCTTCGAACGTGCACCGCCATTCATTATGATCATGGCTGTTCATCCAACTCAGTATCCTTTACCTGCTATCTCTCCATACCCCCTGATCCCTTCAGCCGCAAGGGCCACATCTAACTCCCTCTTATATATAGCCAATGAACTGTGGCCTCAACTACCTTCTGTGGCTCCACTCTCTGTGTAAAAACAATGTTTTTCTCAGCTCGGTCCTAAAAAATGCCCCCCTAATCCTTAAACTGTGACTCCTTGATCTGGACTTCCCCAACATCGGGAACAATTTTCCTGCATCTAGTCTGTCCAACCCCTTAAGAATTTTGTAAATTTCTATAACTCCTCTAAACCACTCTAAACCGCTGTAAACATCTCCAAAATGCTCTCAACACCTATACACCCCTCTAAACCATCTGAACATCTCTCAACACCTCCAGATCGCTCTAAACCACTCCGAACCTCTCTGAACACATCTGAACCCTTCTAAGCCGCTCTAAACTCCTCTGGACCCCTGTAAACGCATCTAATCGCCTTTAAACACATTTTAGCCCACCTCAACCTCTCGAAACCCTTCTAATCCCCTCTAAACCACCTGAACATCTCTAAACACCTCTATAAACACCTGTAATTGTGTGTACTAGTCATGTCCCTACTACTTATATCATTCCACTTACATGTTTTTCCTCTACTTGCGAAATTTGTGTAAGGTGTCCTTGAGATTATTGAAAGGCGCCCATAAATAAAATGTATCATTATTATTATAAACCCATTAAACCCCTCTAAACTACTCTAAACCAATCTAAACACACCTTAACTCTTCTAAACCACTCTAACCCCCACTAAACATCTTCAAAACGTGCTGAACACCTCTAATCCACTCTGAACCCCTCTGAACACCTCTGAGCCACTCAGAACCCCTCTAAATCACACCAAACCGCTCAAAACTCCTCCGAACACGTCTGTACCCATATTAACATATATATATACACCTCTAAACGCCTCTAAGCCCATATACATCATTCTAAACCCCACCTACGCGCCGTTAAGTCCCTCTCAATCCCTCTAAACCACTCTGAACCCTTCTAAACCCCTGTAAACCATCTGGCACCTCTGAACCCCTCTAAATCCCTCGAAACCTGTCAAAAGACCACTAAACCCCTTCAACCCTCTGAAACTCTCTCTAAACGTATCTGAACCCCTCTAAACCCCTCCAAACAGCTAAACCCTCTAAAAAGGCTTCTAAACCCGTCTGTCTCCTCAGATTCTGGTGAACTTCTACCGCTGCACCATCGATAGCATCCTTACCAACTGTCTCACAGTATGGTATGGTAACTGCTCTGTCTCGGACCGGAAAGCACTGCAGAGGTTGTTGAAAACTGCCCAACGCATCACCGGTTCCTCACTCCCCTCCATTGAGTATGTCCAAAGTAAGCGATGCCTGCGAAAGGCACGCAGCATCGTCAAGGGCTGCTCTCACTCCAGCCACAGACTGTTTACCCTCCTACCATCTGGGAGGCGTTACAGGTCTCTCCGTTGCCGGACCAGCAGGTACAGGAACAGATTTTTCCCTGCGGCTATTACTTTACTTAACTCTGCTCCTTGGTGATTGTGCCCCTCGCCCCCGCCGGACATTCCTTCCACCAGAAAAATTGCACTACTACTACTGTATGTACGTGTATATATTTATTGTTCATTATTCTATGTTCGCTCTTATGGGTGAGATGCAAACTGCATTTCCTTGTCCCTGTACTGTACACTGCACAATGACAGTAAAGATCGAATCTGTATCTGAATCTGAAAACCCTGTAAACCCCTGTAAACCCCATCCGAACACCTTTGAACACATCTGAACCCCTCTAAACTGCTCTAAACTGCCCTAGACCCCTCTAAACGCATCTACACCTCTTTAAACACCACATAGCCCACCTGAACCCCTCTAAACTCCTCTAACCTCCTCGAAACCCATTAAACCCCTCTAAACCCATCGAAAAACCTCTAAACCAATCTAAACACATCTTAACTCGTCTAAACCACTCTTAACCCCTTTAAACACCTCTAAACATCTCCACAACGCTATCAACCCCCCTAAACACATCTGAACCGCTCTGAACCACTCAAACCCCCTCTAAATCCGTCTATACCTCTCTGAAAACATCTCAACCCCTCTTAACCGCACTAAACCCACCTAAACCGATCGGAACCCCTCTGAACTCATCTAACCCCGCCAAAAACTCTTTGTACCCCTCTAAACCCATCTAAACCCCTTGAAACCCCTCCAGACACCTCCAAACCCCATCTAACCCCCTCGATACCCCTCCAAACACCCCCAAACACCTAAACCCCTCGACACTCATCTAAACCCATGGAAACCCCTCCTAAACCCTCCTAAACTCCTCCAAACACATCTCAGCCCAACTGAACACGTCTAAACCCCCTTTAACCCCTAAACCCCTCCAAACCACTCTAAACAACTCTGAATACCTCTGAACCCCTCTAAACTCCTCTAACCCCAAACACCCAAACTCCTCTACCCCTCAAAACCCCTCTAAACCCCACTGCACACCTCTAAAAACCTCTAAACGCCCCTGAACCCCTATAAACCATCCAAACACATCTGAGCACATCTGAGCACATCTGAAACACTGTATACCCCTCTAACTCACTCTAAACCCCTCTACATTCACACTACTCTGGATCCCTCTGTACCCCTCCAAGCCTAGCTTAGCCTCTTTAAACACCTCTAAACCCCTCCGAACACATCTGAACCCCTCTAAACCCAACAGAATCCATCTAAACCCCTCGAAACACAACTGTACCCCTCTAAATCCATTCAAACCACTATATACACGTCTAAACCACTGTGCACCCCTCTGAACACCTTTGAAACGTTGTAAACACCCTCTGAACACATATGAACCCCCCTCTATACCCATCTAAACAAGTCTAACCCGCTCTCTACCTCTAAACCCCTACGAATCCCTCTGAAGCCTTTTGAGCCCCTCAAAATGACTGTAAATCCCTCTAAACCCCCCTGAACCCCACTGAATCACTCTGAATCACTCAAGACTCCTCTAAATCACTCTATATCCCCCTGATACACTCTTAACCCCTCTAAACCCCTCTGAATCGCTCCATACCGCTCCAAACCCTTCTGAACCCGTCTGTACCCACATACACATTGCTAAACATCTCTAAATCACTCTTAAACCCCCCAAAACCCCTCTGAACCACTCCGAAACATTCTATAATCCTCCAACACCTCTAAACCCTTCTAAACCGCTCCAAACCCATCGAAACCCAATGAAACCCCTCTAAACATAGAAACATAGAAATTAGGTGCAGGAGTAAGCCATTCGGCCCTTCGAGCCTGCACCGCCATTCAATATGATCATGGCTGATCATCCAACTCAGTATCCCGTACCTGCCTTCTCTCCATACCCTCTGATCCCCTTAGCCACAAGGGCCACATCTAACTCCCTCCTAAATATAGCCAATGAACTGGCCTCGACTACCCTCTGTGGCAGGGAGTTCCAGAGATTCACAACTCTCTGTGTGAAAAAAGTTCTTCTCATCTCGGTTTTAAAGGATTTCCCCCTTATCCTTAAGCTGTGACCCCTTGTCCTGGACTTCCCCAACATCGGGAGCAATCTTCCTGCATCTAGCCTGTCCAACCCCTTAAGACCAACTCTAAACCGCCCTGATCCTCTCTAAACAACTCTAAACCCCATCGAAACCCCTCTAAACACCTCTAAACACCTCTAAACTAATCTATACACATATTATTCCAAGTAAACCACTCTAGACCCCCTAAACTCCTCTAAACATATCTAAACCGCTCTCAAACACTCTAAATTCATCTGAACCACTCCGAACCTGTCATTACCACTCAAAACCCATCTACATCCTCCTAAAACTTTCTGAACCCCTCCAAATCCCTCGAAATCCCTGTAAATCTCTCCAAACCACCTCTAACCCCGCTGAACACGCATGCGCCCCCTCTAAACCTCAGAAACAACTCTAATTCACTCTAAACCTCTCTAAACACATCTGAGCCCCTTTGAACCCCTCGAACCAACTCGATACACCTCGACGCCGCTGTAAACCTCTCCAAACCCCTCGAAACCCGTCCAAACGCCTGTAAACTCCTCTACACCCCACAGACGCCCCTCTGAGCCACTCTAAACCCTCCGATCGCCTCTGAACCCCTCTAAACTCCTCTGAACTGCTCTAAACCACTCCGAACCCTTCTCAATCCCTCTAAACCTGTCTAAACACCACTTTACTCCCCCAACCCTGCTAATCCCTCCGAACCCATCTATTCATCTCTGAACCACCTCCAATAACTCTAAACCCATACTGTAAAGAGCTTCAATAACGCACTGTTGACTTTACTACGTTTATTAGTAATTGTCAAGTCAAACTGAAATGCAAGAAACTTGCGAGCAGAGAAATGCTACAATTGAAATCACGAGAAGTGATTAAAGTGGGCGGAACCCCAGCCTGCCGAGTTCTGCCTGGGGGTCAAAAGGGCACAGGGCACCAGAAGCCAGTGAAGGAGAGACAAGAAACTTGCGAGCAGTGAATCCAGCAGTAAATCAAAAAGACTGTCCGAAAAGACTGCCGCGAGAGCCAGAAAAGGCAAGCAGGACTGATTTTTCTACAGACCCGATTGGCAGCCGGTTTTTCACCTGATAAAGACAAAAACTGTTAAAGACCAAAACTGTTAAAAAACCACCAAACTGTTAAAGACCAAAACTGTTAAAAACCACCAAACTGTTAAAGACCAAAACTGTTAAAAACCACCAAACTGTTAAAGACCAAAACTGTTAAAAACCACCAAACTGTTAAAGACCAAAACTGTTAAAAACCACCAAACTGATAAAGACCAAAACTGATAAAAACTAATCTGCCAAAATAAAAGAAAGAGAAGATAAAAGGTGGAAAAGAAGTGTTTGGTCTGAGTGAATCCAGTTCATCATTTCGGGGTAGATAAATCAAATCCCTTTCAAGCGGGGAAACTGCAAAAACATTAGAAGACTTGACAGTGAAAAACCGGGCGGGGCCAGGATATCTGGAAACCTGGAAAAAAGACAGTTAAGTCAAGATAAATCATGGCTGATGAAGTTGCTGGAAAGTCAGCTGAGCAGCTCAAGCTGAAGAGGACAACAGCAAAACGGGCATTCTCTCGTCTTGTTAACAGCATCATTAGGAACCATGAAGAAATGTCTGAAGAGGAGCTCAGGAACAATTTCAACAAACTCATGCAGGAGGCCGAAAAAGTCATGGAAGCCAATGACGATGTGGAGGCTGGACTCATTGCAGAGCTGGAGGCGGAGCTGGACGCAGATGAAGAAACTGTGTTAACTGAACAGCAAAATGCCGACCTGGCAAAGACTGCAAAGGAGTGTAAGTCGAAACTAAAAGAGGTCAAAGGGCTCATCCAGGACACTCTATGGGCAAACTTTGGAAATGTTGAGTTATCCACCTCACTACAGACAGCAGATGGTGCATGTGAACTTGCTGCTGCCACCGCACCATCAACTAGCAACCAAGAAGCATATGAATTCATGCTTAACCACCTGCAGAAACTGGTAGAGACTGCAAAGGAGACGTACAGTCGGTGGAAACGTTGGGTCCCTCTGGATGAGCAAGAGAGCTTCCAGAAACACCTAAGAACACTCGAGCTTCTTGTCCCCAAGCTGGTTTCCAGGAAGGCTGACTTCATACAGGCAAGAATAAAGAAGCACGCTGAAGGAATAGTACAAGCGGCGAATGCTTTCAATTATCCTTCACCAGCCATCAGACTGAGGCCCACGGCCCTTCCTACGTTTACTGGAAACAAGCGTGACTTTTATAGATGGAGGAAGGATTGGGAAGCACTCCAAACGCAAGGTGAACCCACTGGATCAAATGAGGTGAAGAAGGTTCAATTGCTGGACAGTCTGGAGGACAAAATTACAAGAGACCTCCGCCTCACAAGTTATAACACTGCAGATGGTATATTTCGTGTCCTAGAGAACCGGTTTGGAAATCAAACAGCTATTGCTATTGAGATAGTGGAGGAGCTTCAGGGAATCCCACCTGTCAGAGGACATCAGCCACGTAAAATAGTGGAATTAATTCAAGCTGTGGAAAAGGCGCTTAATGACTTGAGCGATCTCGGAGACACAGGCGCTATTAAAAATCCACTGATAACAAAATCAATTGAAACCAAGCTTCCAGAAACCCTTAAGAAGGAATGGCTGGTTTATGTAGCTGACAAGCGGAATGCTGTGGCACCAGAGAAACGGTTTGACAGTCTCTTGTCATTTCTCAAAGAGCAGGAGAGCATATACGGACAGCTCGAGCAACTGAGGGACGAGGAGCCGAGTAGAAAGGAAACTCGGACTGAACCAAGACATGCCAGAACCAAGTCTACCAAGTCAGAAAATGACCACACAAGTTGTGTAGTCTGTGGTGACATAAAGCATAAAAGGAAGCTGTACTTCTGCAAGCAGTTTCGAGGGCTAAAGCTGACAGAGAAAAGAGCTGCAGTAAAGAAGTTGGGAGCATGCAAAAAGTGTCTTGAAGTTCATGATGATGGTTCATACTGCAAACCTGCATACCTGTGTAAAAATCAAATCTGCAAGGATGAACAGAATCCTGAGCATCATTTTTATCTGTGCCCCAATTATGAGATGAGGAAAAGCAGTGTGGATCAGAGAAGAAGTAAATTTGGTCCAGAGGAAGATAAAGGCAAGAAGAAATATACAGTGGACCAAGAGGAGTTTTTCAGCAAACTTCCACCAGAGTTGGCAAAACAATGCCGAGATGTGTTCTCGGACACTGCATCAAGAGCCTTCAACACTGCAAAGCATCAGCCAAGCCTCCTAAAGGAAGGTGGATTGCAAGAGCATCCAGTGATTTTGATGCTTCTGGAGGTCGTAGCAAATGCTGGAAAAAAGGTTGGGACATTAATTGACTTGGCTTCAGATACCAACTACATAACTCACAAGGCTGCGAGTAGACTGAACCTTAGGAGTGAAGACATCACGCTTATCGTCCATGGAGTTGGGGGGATGAAGGTCCACGTAGAGACGAGGCGCTACCTTCTAAAGATCCGAGTGAAGACTCCCAAGGGTACACTCAAGTCGCACCAGTTAGTTTGTTATGGATTGGACAGCATTGCAGATGTTCACAAACATGTGACACCACAGCAGCTGCAAAAGTTCTTTCCACACGTCCCACTTGAGGAACTTGTGAGACCAAAAGAGATACATTTGCTCATAAGCCATAGAGAAGGTCAGCTAGCGCCTCAGAGGATTAGAACTGTTGGAGATCTCATTCTGTGGGATGGACCACTGGGAAAGACTGTTGGAGGTTGTCATCCTGAGCTGTTTGAGAAGCTTACCATGTCAGCCCACATGTCCAAAACACACTTCGCAAGATCAATGAGAGCAGCTGCTTTAAAGTATGAGGAGCTCACTGCCCCAGTCCCTGAGGAACTTTCACCAAACGGACAGGTCGCCGTCAAAGTTCAGAAGTCACGTACATCAACCGCCAATCGGGACTTCTTGGATTGGTGGAAGTGGGATAGCATTGGAGCAGCATGCGAGCCAAAGTGCGGGGGTTGCCGCTGTGGGAACTGCCAGCCAGGCGGAAAAGAAATGACTCTTGCTGAAGAGAGAGAGCTCGAAGTGGTAAGGGAAGGCCTCACCTACGTAACAGGAGACCGTCACAGTAAAGACCCACATTGGCATGCTAGCTATCCTTGGTTGGAAGACCCAGCTTCTCTACCAAATAATAAAAGGACAGTGGAAGCCACATTTCTAAGGACGGAGAGGCAGCTATCCAGAGAACCTGAATGGAAAAGTGCCTACACAGCTCAGGTGCACGACATGGTGGACCGAAAGGCTGCAATCAAATTGTCCGAAGACATGATTGCAAACTGGAAGGGACCAGTGTGGTATGTGAGTCACCTTATTGCTCCAAACCCCCACTCTGTCACAACCCCAGTGAGACTAGTGTGGAACAGCAGCCAAAAGTGCAATGGTGTCAACTTAAATGATTTGCTGATGAAAGGTCCAGACGTCCTCAACCAAATTCGCGCCGTCCTCCTCAGATTCAGAGGCGGAATCTATGCTGCTCTGGGAGACATAAAGAAGATGTATAACTCAGTCTGGTTGGAGGACCGTGAAGTACACTTACACAGATTCCTCTGGCGAGATTCCGAGGACGAGGAGCTGGGAGAGTATGCTATCACAAGAGTGAACATCGGAGACAAACCTGCGGGGTGCATTGCACAGTTGGCAATGCGTGAGACTGCTAATCTTCCTTCTTTTACCCACCTCAAGGATGAGCAGCAAGTACTCCAGAAAGACAGCTATGTTGACGACATCCTCACATCTCACAACAGCCTCGACCAGTTGAGAATCATCACAGCAAATGTGGAACGAATCCTAAAAGCTAGTGGGTTTGAGCTCAAGCCTTGGGTTCTGTCTGGCCAAAGTGGGAGGAAGGAGGACAATGATGCTTTAAAGAAAAGCAAAACAAAAAGCATGATCCTACCAAACCAAATGCATGGTGATGATAACAAGGCACTTGGTCTGGGCTACATTGTTGAAGAAGACATGCTCCACGTTATGGTGGGAATCAATTTCTCCAAGAGAAAGAAAAAGATGCGGCTTGGTCAAAGCCTTCTACAAGAGCAAATCAAAACTCAGACGCCGAATCCCCGAACAAGAAGAGAGCTTCTCAGCCAGGTAGCAGGGCTATATGACCCCATCGGCATAGTGGCTCCTGTTAAGCAAAAGGGAGCGATTCTAGCGCAGAGCTTTCCAAGAAGCAAAAGAGGGAAGCTGTTCGGTCAGAGACACATGGGACATGGCACTCTCAGATGGACTCAGGGAGGATGCAATTAAGCTCTTTGAAGAGTACGAACAACTTGGAAAAGTCAAGTTCGTCAGGGCACTGACTCCCTCTTGCTCCGCAACTGAACCCTTGGGAATCACCTTTTCTGACGGAAGTGAGCACACCTACGGGGCAGTGATGTACCTGAGATGGGATTCAGACCATGGCCCAATTGTCAGACTTGTGGAATCCAAGGCCAAGTTAACTCCCTTGGACCACAGAGGAGACGCTGTTAAAGCAGAGATGTGCGGAGCAGTGTTCGCCTCACGCTTAAAGAAGTATTTGAGCTACACAGTCAAATTCAAGTGGAGAAGTGGTATCATCTTGTGGAAAGCCCTAAACAATCCAAAGTGGGAGGCCATCTCTTTGACAGGAGTCATTACAGTAAGAGAACGAGAACATGCTCTAAAATACTTTTTGTGCTGCGCAATTGGGCACAACTTTCCCAAGCACCACAACAGTTCGACTGGTAGCCTATAAAGACCAAGTTCAAACCCCCATTCAAAGTTTGACTTTAAAGCGTCGATCTCCCAAGTGGTTCCATTGGAAGATCGAGTGGGAGGTGTCAAGTCAAACTGAAATGCAAGAAACTTGCGAGCAGAGAAATGCTACAATTGAAATCACGAGAAGTGATTAAAGTGGGCGGAGCCCCAGCCTGACGAGTTCTGCCTGGGGGTCAAAAGGGCACAGGGCACCAGAAGCCAGTGAATGAGACAAGAAACTTGCGAGCAGTGAATCCAGCAGTAAATCAAAAAGACTGTCCGAAAAGACTGCCGCGAGAGCCAGTAAAGGCAAGCAGGACTGATTTTTCTACTGACCCGATTGGCAGCCGGTTTTTCACCTGATAAAGACAACAACTGTTAAAGACCAAAACTGTTAAAAACCACCAAACCGTTAAAGACCAAAACTGTTAAAAACCACCAAACTGTTAAAGACCAAAACTGTTAAAAACCACCAAACTGATAAAGACCAAAACTGATAAAAACTAATCTGCCAAAATAAAAGAAGGAGAAGATAAAAGGTGGAAAAGAAGTGTTTGGTCTGAGTGAATCCAGTTCATCATTTCGGGGTAGATAAATCAAATCCCTTTCAAGCGGGGAAACTGCAAAAACATTAGAAGACTTGACAGTAATACACAAACAATACTGCACTAGCTGTACGTGGTCCGTCACACGAGCTAGAGAGAGATCAAGGGGTGGGGAGGTTACATTTATACTTGTGATATAGGGAGTGGTTAGTAGTGGTGAGGTCACTATGTTAAAGGCACATCTACATCCTTTCCCTTGGAAACAAGCAATACAGTAGTGACATAGCGACCACGTCTCATGCGCTACGAGCAGGTGGGAAAACAGTTAAACAAACAGAGGAGCATACAGCTAAGCAAATTCACCATAACGGACAGGCGGCTTAACCAGTCGGCCGGACCGGGTCCGCAGCTCGCCATCTCCTCCCTCTGCAGGAAGATCATGAGCCGGAGCGGTGGATGGAGCCGGGGAACCCGGAGGAGAAAGAGCCGGCGGAGGCAGAGAAGGGGACGTAGGGGTGGCATCGGGTGGACGGGCAGGCGAGCCAGGGGAAGCAGGCGGCGAGTGAGGCTGAAAGAGCTGGGAAGGCAGGGACCGCGGCATGCGCGGGGCGGCAGGCAGTGTTGCGTTCAGGGGAGGGGAGAAAGGGACGGCATGCGGCGGAGGAGGCTCGTTGACAGGCCGAAGATGTTGGCGGGTCCGCCGGTAAACGGTGCCGTCGTGGTTGACCAGGTAGGAGCGCGGCGAGCCTGCATCACCGACAACGGTGGCAAGCTTTCAAGGACCAGAGGGGGACTGCATCCGGACGACTTGACCGGGGAACAGACGCGGAAGGGGCGGCAGGACTGGTCGTGGGAGCGCTTCTGCACTTCGTGCTTGTGTGCAATGCGCTCCTGGACAGCAGCAGGCAGGAGGAGAGAGGGCACGAGGGACCGCTGGGTCACAGGGAGCGGAGGTCTCGCAGTGCGAGACATCAGCCGTTTGGCTGGCGAGCCCAGGGCAGTGTCGCGGGAGATTGAGAAGGGCTAAGTAAAAATCGGATTCGGACAGTCTGCAAAGTTCCAGCAAGTTCTTGGCACTGCGGACAGCGCGCTCCGCCAGGCCGTTACTCTGCGGGTACTCTGGACTGCTGGTGTAATGACGTAAGTTCCAGCTGGCAGCGAAACCCCGAAACTCGGCACTGGTGAACTGGCTGCCGTTGTCAGATTGGAGGGTCGCCGGGGAGCCGAAGGTTGCGAAGTGGCGGCGCAGCTTGCCAATGATGGCCGAAGTGGAAAGGGAGTGCAGCTGATCAACTTCGAACCAGCTTGAATAGGAATCAACGAGGACCAGAAAGTGCTTGCCACGCCACTCGAAAATGTCGGTGGCGAGGGCCATCCAGGGAAGTTCAGGGGCAGGCTGTTGCAGAAGTGGCTGGCGTTGCGGACGGGGAGCGAGGCTATTGCAGGTAGCGCAGGCGGAGACCCTGTCCCGGATGTCTTGGGCCATGCCGGGCCAGTAGAATTGACTCTGGGCGTGTGACAGAGTGGCTTTGGCCCCAGGATGACCGCGGTGGGCGGACTCGAAATAGTGAGCGTGCAGCGCAGCGGGCACGACCACCTTGTGTCCCTTCACCACCACGCCGTCGTGCAGGACAAGCTCGTCGCGGACCAGGAAGTAAGGTTCAGCACCGGCAGGCAAGCATGAACGACGGTCTGGCCAGCCCCGCCGGATGACGTCGGCAAGCTGCTGCAGGGCAGGATCCAGGGCAGTGTGCTGGACCAGGGATTGCATCTGCTGAGAAAGCACAATGTTAAGGTTAAGCACCATCAGGTCAGACGACTCGTATGGGTGTTGGGCAGTGGACAGCAGGGGTGTCCGGGACAGCGTATCGGCCACAAACATGTCCTTGCCTATGCGGTACACAATTTGAAAGGTGAAGCGCTGGAGCTGCAGCATCATACGCTGCAGGCGGGATGAGGCGGCGTGTATCGGCTTATTCAGGATGGTGACCAGCGGCTGGTGGTCAGTCTCGATGACGAAGTTGTTGCCTAGGATGTAATCCTTGAACTTCGAGCAGGCAAACACTACGGCAAGGAGCTCCTTCTCGATCTGAGCATAACGCTGCTCGGCAGGGGTCATGGTGCGGGAAGCGTAGGAGACAGGTAGCTGCAGCTTGTCGTAGAGCTGCAGGCAGGCGGCACCGAGGTCGAACTTCGAGGCATCGCAAGTGAGGACGATGGGGCGCTTCAGGTCGAAAAATTTGAGAGTGGGGGCGCGGACCAACTGGGACTTCAGGGCTTCGAAAGCCGACTGATGGTGCGGGAACCAAACCCAGGCGGCGTCCTTCTTGGTCAGTTCCCTCAAAGGCGCGCTCAGTTCGCTGAGATCGGGGATGAACTTCCCCAGGTAGTTGACCATGCCCAAGAAACGCTGCAGGCTGGGCACGTCGGCGGGCGAGGACATACCGGAGACGGCAGCCATTTTCTGCGGGTCAGGCTTCAGACGCGAGGCAGTGAAAACGTGACCCACGTACGTGACCTCCGGGACGCGGAAACGGCACTTCTTGGGGTTGAGCTTGAGGTTTATATCACGAGCCCGGTCCAGGACTTGACGGAGGTGGAGGTCATGCTCGGGCACGTCCTTCCCGTAAACCAGTATGTCGTCCACGATTATGGCACACGGCAGACCGGCAAACAGCTGCTCCATGGTCCGCTGGAACACCTCGCTGGTGGAGTTGATCCCGAATGGCATGCGGAGGAAGCGGAACCGTCCAAAAGGCGTGCTGAAGGTGGTCAGGTAGGAGGATCGCTCGTCCAGCGGTATCTGCCAGAACGAGCTCTTGGCGTCGAGGACCGAAAAGACAGTGGCCGGACCGACCTATGCAGCGACGTCCTCTACAGTTCGCATAGGGTAGTGCGGGCGTTTGATCGCCAGGTTCAGGTCCTTGGGGTTGATGCAAATGCGAATTACACTTTTGTCCTTTTTCGCGGCAACGGCCATGGTGGAGACCCACCGGGTGGGATCGCTCACCTCTTTGAGGATGCCCCAGGTGACCATGTCACGCAGCGTTGATTCCACATTGTCCTTCATGGCGAAGGAGACGTGGTGCGGCGGGCGGATCACCGGTTCGACATCGGGTACGACGGCAATCTTGTAGCAGCTGGGCAGCTTGCCCAGCTGATCGTCGAAACGGTCGGGGTATTCTCGCAGGGGGTCCATGAGGGTCCGCACCTGGCGGATATCACGGTGGAAGGAGACCAGGCCGAGGTCTTGACACGCCTGGGCACCCAGCAAGGTAACGTTGTCAGAGTCTAGCAGGTAGAAAGTGAGGGGCCGAGAGGCCTGCAGGATCTTGCAGTGTAGGGTTGCCTTTCCCACGGGAACGAGAACCCCTCCCCCGTAGGCATGTAGGCGGGAGTTGTCAACAGTCACTTTCTCATCGGTTCTAATCTTTTTGAAAAGGCGTATTGACATTACATTTGTTACTGCCCCCGTGTCTAGTTTCGCGGAGAAGGTCGAACCATTAACAGTAACTCTGACCGAAGGGTCCGCTATCAGGTCATGTGCATCTAAGAGTGCAAAAATGCTGGCCTCCACTGGGAGGAACTGGTATCAGACAAAGGGAATTCGTCAGGCTGGTATTGGGAACCAAACTCGCTATCAGCCTGTGCAATGTTGTTTAACATTCTCCGTGGAGCGGGTACTGGCTTGCCCTTGGAGCGGCAAGCTGCAGAGAAATTGTTTAACTTCCTGCAAAAATTACATGTCTTTCCCAAAGCTGGGCACACATTAAACTGGTGGGAGGAAAAGTTGCAGTTGGGGCAACGCCGTGGGCTGCCGACGCCGGGGGCAGGGGAAACCTGTTGCCGTGGCGGGCCAGTGTACCGCCGGCGGGCAGCAGCACTGGCAAAGTTAATGTCATGACCGGCAGGCGACGATGCCGAGGGGACAGCCTCAGCCATGCGGGCGGCGTGTAGTGCCTCGTCTAAAGACAGGTCGGGCTTCCTCAGAAGTTCAGCCCTAAGCTTGTAATCTAAAAGGCCATATACAAGGATATCCCTGGTCACTTGGTCGGGTGTGAGAGCGTCCAGGTGACAACGTCTGGCCATGTGTCGCAACGCGGCGAATTAGTTGTCAACGGACTCGTCAATGACCTGACTCCGATTGAACAATTTGAACCGCTCTAAAATACAGTTAGTGGGGATGTCGCACATCGCGGTGAACTTAGCCATAAGACATACCGGGTCTCGTGCATCTTCACCTGCACCATAGACAAACGACTCGGATCGTTCCAGGGCAGCGGGGCCGGCTATGTTGAGGAGGAGAGACGCCCGCATCTCAGCGGTGGCTGCGGGATGGGCAATCGTCACGTAGTGCTGAAAGTCACGTCTAAAGACACCCCAACGGTGGGCAATGTCCGAGTCGAAGACAAGAGGATCTGGTTTGCGGCACGAGGTAGCCATGGCACGGGAGATAGAAAAGGGATGGGTAACTGGGTCAAAAAAATAAAACCAGGAAAACAGGAGGCGCAGAGTCACGATTGTGACACCATGTAAAACGTTTCAATAACGCACTGTTGTCTTTACTACGTTTATTAGTAATACACAAACAATACTGCACTAGCTGTACGCGGTCCGCCACACGAGCTAGAGAGAGATCAAGGAGTGGGGAGGTTACATTTATACTTGTGATATAGGGAGTGGTTAGTAATGGTGAGGTCACTATGTTAAAGGCACATCTACACATACGAACCCCTCTGAACACTTCTCAACCTCTCTAAGCCCCTTTGAACGCATGTGAACTCCTCTACACCCATCTAACTCCCTTTAACCCCCTCGAAACCCACCAGTGCCCATCTAAACCACTCGAAACCCCTCTAAACCCATTAGAACACCTCTGAACCGCCTAAATCGTGCTAAACCCGTCTAAACAACCCTCTGAACACCTCTAAACCCATCAGTGGAGTTTAGGGGGATTTAGAAGGGATTATTATTATTATTATTATCAGATCCTTTAATAATCCTTTACAGGAAATTAAAGTGCCACAACAGCTTCAAGACAGACATAACACCACACATTTCCTCAGATAGCTTCCATTCTTAATAAGTTAAAATACAATGAATGAATACTAAAAAAGTGCAACATTATTTTGCGCATTGTAAAAATTTATAGCAGCTGGTATACAAGACGTCCTATATCTCTCAGTTTTGCACATTGGTGCAATCAGTCTCTGACTGAAGATGCTGCTCTTGATCACCTTCAGGGCGTGGAGTGGGTGAGTGGGGTTGGTCATTATTGAAACTAGTTTGTTCAGAGTTCTGGCCTCTGCCACCTGCTGGACCGGTAGTTGCTCAGCCCCGACCACTGAGCCGGCCTTCCTGATCAGCTTGTCCAGTCTGTTTTTGTCCGCTATGCGGGCGCCTTCTCCCCAAAAGGCCACAGCAAAAAAACAGAGCACTGGCCTCCACTGAATGGTAGACACTGCACAGTAGGGGTTGGCAGATGTTGAATGACCTAAGCCTCATAAAGAGATACAGTCGACGTTGTCCCTTCCTGTACACAGCCTCCATATGACTCTTCCTATCCAGCTCACTGTTAAGCTGCACACCAAGGTACCTGTGGTTGGCGACCACCTCCACCTCAGTGCCCCTGATGGTGATTGGTTGAGTCCTCCTCCTCCCCCTCCTGAAATCCACACATATCTCCTTCGTTTTTGTGGTATTGAGATGGAGGTTATTGTGTGCACTCCACTCCACAAAGTTGTCTATTGTATCTCTATACTCCTCCTCATTGCCCCTTTTGATGAGGCCGACAACAGCCGTGTCATCTATAGATGGGATTAGATGGGGTTAGAGGTGTTTATATGGGTTTAGAAGTGTTTAGAGGGGTTCAGATAATTCAGAGGTCGGAGGGGTTTATAGGTGTTTGTATGGGGTTAGAGGTGTTGTTTAGACAGGTTTAGAGCGATTACGACGGGTTCAGAGAGGTTATAAAGGGTTTAGAGTGGTTTAGAGGGATTCGGGTGGGTTTAGGAGGATTAAACGGTGCAAGAGGTTAAACTCTAGAGTGCTCCAGAGGCGTTCACAGGGGTTTCGAGCGGTTCAGAGGTATTGGGAGTGGTTCGAATGGGGTTTTGAATGGCTTTGAGGGGGTTAGAGGTGCACAGAGGTGTTTATAGAGGTTTAGGGTTGCTTGGAGTGGTTTATAGAAGTTCGTAGGGGGTTTAGACGGGTTCCGAGGTGTTTAGAGAGGTTCAGAGGGGTGAGAGGGGTTTGGCGGGGTTTTGAGGTGTTTAGACGTTTGGATGGGATTTTGAGGTGTTCAGAGGTATACAGAGGGATTGAGATGGGTTTAGAGTAGTTAAAATGTTATATAGGTATATAGAGGGCTTTAGAGTGGTTTAGGGGGGTTTGTAATGGGTTAAGATGGGTTCTTAGAGGTTTAGGGGGGGTTAGAAGGGTTTGGAAGGGTGTATAGTTGCTTAGGTGGTTTAGAGGGGTTTAGAGAGGTTTAGAGGGGTGTAGATGGGTTTAGAGGGCGTTAGACTGGGTAAGATATGTTTAGTGCGTGTTGAGTGGTTCAGAGGGGTTCAAATGGGTTTAGAGGGTATTAGAGGTATTTAGGGGTTAGGGGAGTTTAGAGGGATTTAGAAGGGATTAGATGGGGTTAGATGTGTGTATAGGGGGATTGAAGTGTTTAGAGGGTTGCAGATAATTCAGAGGAGGTCGGAGGGGTTTAGAGGTGTGTGTAGGGGGTTAGAGGTGTTCAGAGGGATGTTTAGACGGGTTTAGAACGACTTAGATGGGTTCAGAGGGGTTCTAAGGGGTTTAGAGGGGTTCGAGTGGTCTAGATGTGTTTTGCTGGGTTTAGAGGGGGTTAAAGTGAGTTAGATGTGTGCAGAGGTGTCCACAGGAGTTCAAAGGGATTTAGAGCGGTTGAGAAGTGTGCAGAGGGGTTCGTATGGGTTTACAGTAATTGGAGGTGGTTCGGATTAGAGTTGTTCGGAGGGGTTAGCAGGGTTGGGGGAGTTTAGTGGTGTTTCGACAAGTTTAGAGGGGTTGAGAGACGTTTAGAGGGTTTAGAGTGGCTCAAAGGGGAGTCTGGGAGTGTAGAGGAGTTTACAGTGGTTTGGAGGGGTTTAGATATGTGTCGAGGGGGTTGGAGGGGTTTAGAGCGTCGACCAGTTGTTTCGAGTTGGTTCGAGGAGGTCAAAATGGCTCAGAGGAGTTTAGAGAAGTTTAGAGTGATTTAGATGTGTTTCTGAGAGGTTTAGAGGGGTGCATGCGTGTTCAGCGGGGTTAGAGGCGGTTTGGAGGAATTTACAGGGATTTCGAGGGATTTGGAGGGGTTCAGAAAGTTTTAGGATGTAGATGGGTTTTGAGTGGTATTGGCAGGTTCGGAGTGGTTCAGAGGGGTTTAAAGTGTTTGAGAGCGGTTTAGAGATGTTTAGAGGAGTTTAGTGGGTCTAGAGTGGTTTACAGGGAATACAATGTGTTTAGATTGGTTTAGACGTGTTTAGAGGCAGGTTCTGAGTGGTTCAGATGGGTTCAGAGGGGTTTAGAGGAGTTTAGAGAGAATCAGAGGGGTTTAGAAGGGTTCGGGTAGGTTTAGAGGGCTTTAAATGGGTTTGGAGGCGTTCAGATAGACCCAGAGGTGTTCAGAGGGGCTTATAGGGGTTCAGATATGTTCAGAGAGCTTCGGATGCTGTAGTGGGGCTTGGAGGGTTTTAGAGGTGTTTATAGCGGTTTAGTTGTTTGGATGGGTTCAGCGAGTTTTTGAGGGTTTCACATGCATTTAGAGGTGTTCAGAGGGTGTGTGAGGTGTTTTGAGGTCCTTACACATGTTTAAAGGGATTTAGAGGGGTTCAGAGTTATTCAGAGGGTTGAGAGGTGTTTTACTTCGGAGTCTTGTGAGTGACATACGTGAAGACGCCCGCCAGGACGCATGCGTTACATATCGCTACACGCATTGGGAAACGTCAGACGCGGTGGAACGGCGTTCCCCCGCAGCGGCTGTTTAAAAGTCGCAACTTGCAGGTAAGAGTTTACTCTGCGGTCTTTTTTGTTTCCATTTCCAACTACAGGTGGGAACATGGACAACACAAAGAAGACAAGGGCTGCGACAAAGCTGGGGAGGGAGGACCGCGGAGCAGCGGGCAGCCAGCAGCAGACAGCGGCACTTGGATCACCGATAGTGGGATCAGTTGTGCCCGATGTTGCTTCCGCACCGGCCAGATCCACGTGGCCGGGCGGTAAGGCTAGACACAAAACAAACAAGGTCGTGGTCTCAGAGGAGTCCGACTTTGAACAACCGCGGGCGGCCAGCGACCGAGAGCGCTGGAGCCGGATGGAGCGGTGTGTGGAGCATTTGCTCCAACGTGACAGACTCCGGGAGATGGAGTCTGGTCACTGTGGACCCTATGATAAACCCACAGCAGTACCTCTTGAAGGGCTGCAAAGTGCTTCTACCTCATCAGAGGGGAGCACTGCGGGTCAGTTCTGGGCTGACCTGGAAGTGGGGTCCGCAGAAGGAAAGACAAGTGTGCAAGGGGTGCAGGAACGAGATAACCTATTGGACATGGTGGCCAATTTCATACAGCCAGACCAGACTGGTCAAAATCTGGAGCCAAAGCTTGCTGCCAGTAAAGATTGCATGTCTCTAAACCAGTTACAAGAACAGGATGTACTGGACACCACATAAAGACACCTGGCACCGGGCAACTGCATATCCCTGAATGTTCCAATAGTAAACAACTATATATGGAAACACATTGGAACAGAAGTCAGAACTATGGACGTCAAATTACAAAAAGTATTGAAACACCTGACTGTAGGGATAACAGCATTTCCCCGTACAGAGGATGACAAGGATATGTCCCCGGACAAACAAGATGTACTGGCACTACTCTGCAACACCCAACATGAAATAAATAACATCAGGAAAAGTGCCATTCCACCATACTAAACCGAAAATTCGCGGGACTGTGCAAACCTGGGACCACAAAACCACCAATATTTTTGTTTGGAGGCAACCTATCAAAGCAAGTGAAAGAGCTCGATGAGAAAGCAGAAACACTGGGACTAATAAATGGGACTGCAACAAAAACCCACTACAGCCAAAGACAGCACCCCAACGCACCCTCCAGCAGAACTGGTGAAAGCCCGAAATCACGGTACTCAAAACATGAGTCTTTTTTAGGTCATGGCCCAGGCCGACATTCTTGGAAGATGCGGGGACCTCCAACGCCAACTAAAACCGAAAATCCAGACACCAGCGCAACAACATCAGCGAAGAACCTACAAAAAGAAGTAAACCTGCCACTGGTAACTATGGACATAGGTGGGTCTGGTTCCCTACAAAATACAGGGAGCATGGAGGTTGAGGGGAGATTTCACTCTTTTCAGAATGCATGTAACATGTTAACAACCGATATTTACATCTTAAGCAGTATCCAGGGATATACAATAGAGTTTAAACACAAGTACAGCCCTGCAGTTCAACAGAAACCGAACCGAGTGTTCGTGCTTTCTGACAAAGAAAAATCAGAAGCGCAAGCTGAACTGGAGCGGCTTTACGTAAAAGGTGTAATTGAGAAAACTCAACACGAACCATTAGAATTCGTGTCCAATATATTTACCAAAAACAAAAAAGATGGTGGTTGTCGCATCATCATAGATCTGACAAAATTGAATACATTTGTACAATATATTCACTTCAAAATGGAAACCTTTTGTTACTGCTAAACAATTAATTTCCAAAGGTTACTTCATGGCCAGCATCGATTTAAAATATGCTTACTATCCAGTGCCTATACGAGGTGACCACAGATGTTACTTAAACTTCAACTGGATGGGACAACATTGGCAGTATAAAGCACTGCCAAATGCTTTATCATCAGCCCCAGGCTGTTCACAAAAAATTTGAAACCAGCCCTAGCGTTTCTACGGAAACGTAAAAACATGGTCATGGCATATTTAGATGACATACTCATTGTGGGCAAAACTTTGAAATTGGCCAAACAAACTGTAACAGCCACAAAACTGTTATTTGAAAAACTGGGATTTATTTTCCATCCAGTTAAATCTAAACTAACGCCTTCCACTACTATGGACTATTTGGGGTTCACCATTGACTCATTTCACATGTCGGTGACTCAACCTAAGGGAAAGGCTAGAGATTTAATAGAGGCTTGCAATAACCTCATTGACATCAGCAAACCATCCATCAGATTAGTAGCAACATTAATTGGCAAAATGGTGGCTGCCTTTCCAGCCACACAATTTGGACCCCTACATTACCAAAACTTACAGAGAGCAAAAATACAAGCACTCAAAATTAATGCCGGTCACTTTGACAGACCAATGAAACTACCAATCAAAGCTAAAATGGAACTAAATGGTGGATAGATGACATCTGGCTTTGTTCCAACCCAATCATTGTCAGTAACCCTTCCATGGTACTACAAACTGATGCCAGTGCACTTGGGTGGGGAGCCACCAATACCATCACCAGCTGTGGAGGTAGATGGACTGCTCAGGAGGCATCTTTATTACTCACACTGGGCATAAACTACCTGGAAATGTTGGGTGCATTCCATGGCCCAAAGTCATATTGTACTGGGTCATATCACCAGCATGGTTGACTACAGATAGACAATACCACCGTGGTAGCATACATTAACCACATGGGTGGAAACAAATCGACATCATGTGACAATCTGGCTAAAACAATTCGGCAATGGTGTATCCAGAGAGATAATTGGATATCTCCTGAGCAACGAACGGTCCAGCAGGTGGCAGAGGCCAGAACTCTAAATAAACTAGGTTCGATAATGACAAACCCCACTCACCCACTCCATGCCCTGAAGGTGATCAAGAGCAGCATCTTCAGTCAGAGGCTGATTGCACCAATGTGCAAAACGGAGAGATACAGGAAGTCCTGTTTACCAGCTGCTATAAGACTTTATAATGAGCATAAATAACTGCACTTTTTTTTTAATTAATTGTATTTTAACTTGTATTTTAACGTATTTTAACTATTTTAACTTGTTATGTATGAAAGCGTGGTGTTATGTTTGTCTTGAAGCTGTCGTGGCACTGTAATTTCCTGAAAAGGATTATTAAAGGAATAATCTAATCTAATCTAATCTAATCAACCACGTACCTACCAGGAAGACTAAATTTAGTGGCAGACACCAGGTCACGCAAATGTAATGAAAACACCGAATGGATGTTGAATAAATAAGTATTTGCTGATTTTACAGCAAAATATGGAACACCAGATATCGATCTATTCGCATCCAGACTAAACCACAAGGTATCAAATTATGTTTCATGGGAACCAGACCCAGGGGCAGCGGCGACAGATGCATTTTCGCTGCATTGGGGGCAATTGTTTATTTACGCATTCCCTCCTTTCTGCCTCATCAGTCGGGTATTAAGGAAAATACAACAAGACTCTGCGTCTGGTATTTTGGTAGTACCCGATTGGCCTACTCAACCATGGTTCCCAGTGGTACTAAACATGGTATTAGAACCACGTATCACCATCCCACATAGACCAGATTTATTGCTACATCCCATGACAAGGGATAGCCACCCATGCCATAAACATTTGAACATATTAATTTGTAGAGTTCATAAACACCTCTACTACAACTGGGACTGACGGACCGAACAGTGAACATGATCTCGGCGGCCCAAAGACAATCAACCAAAAAACAGTATCTGGTCTATATCAGGGAGTGGGAGATGTACTGCCATAAAAACAAAATCACTTACAGAGACATGAACATCCCTTCTGTTCTGGAATATCTGGCAGGCCTCCACTATGATGAGGGGCTCAGTTACAATGCCATCAACTGCGCCAGAAGCGCCATATCGACGTACCTATGGCAAGGGACAGAGCGTTACTCTGTTGGGACTCACCCACTGGTAACAAAACTTATGAGGGGAATTTTTAATACTACTCCCCCAAGAACCAGGTACTCCCAAATATGGGATGTAAGTATTGTCCTGAAGATGCTCAGGAATTGCTCTCTAGCAACAGCTCTGTCCCTACACCGACTGACATTAAAAACAGTCATGCTAATGGCATTGGTCACGGCACAGAGAGTACAGTCACTGCATAAACTAAGACTGTACAACATGACTTTCTCAACTGATAATATTACGTTTCATATCTATGAGTTAGTAAAGCAGAACAGACAGGGATCAGCAGGCCTCAATATACAATTTCGGTCATACCCAACAGATGACCGTCTCTGTATAGTTAGACATCTCTCATTATACATAGATAAAACAAATATCCTAAGAGGCAATGAGAAGGCACTTTTGGTCAGCCACAAGCAACCACACAAAAGAGTGACGTTCCATACCATCTCAAGATGGCTGAAACTGGTGCTAACACAGGCTGGGGTGGATACTAAAAATGTTTAATCTCATTCCACCATGGCTGCAGCTACATCGGCAGCGATACAATTGGATGTACCAATGGACCAAATCCTCAAGGCATCAGGATGGTCAGGGGAAAGAACATTACAATTATTTTACAATAAACCAGTAATGAAACCTGGAACGTTTGCAGAAACAAGTTTAAATTCTGTAAATTAATGTAAACCCATAAAAAGGTGTTATAATTTGTGTTAATACATTTTATGATTTGAATGTCGAATTCATGTCCAAATTATGTTAACACAATTCCTCCTACAGTCATCAAGGCAGACATGATGCATGGACTCGTTTCCACGGCATGAAACCACAGAGCTTAAAAATCTTCACGCAGTCACTCACGTGAATCCGAAGTAAAATAGTAAGATTAAACGAGACCTTACCAGTTTGAAGTTTGATCTGTATTTTATGAGGAGTTACGATGAGGGATTACGTGCCCTCCGCTCCCACCCTTGATCATATACTTAAGTGGTATCTCTTCTCTAATCTTACTATGTTTAGTCATTACAGTTATCTGTGATTTCCCACCGCTGCTTTGAAGAATGTAACGCATGCATCCTGGCGGGCTTCTTCACGTAATCCCTCATCGTAACTCCTCATAAAATACAGATCAAACTTCAAACTGGTAAGTTATCGTTTAATCTTACTATTTAGAGGGACAGAGCAGTTCAGAGTGGTTTAGAGCGGTCTGGAGGGATTTAGATGAGTGTAGAGGAGTTTAGAGGGGTTTGGATAAATTTAGCGGGGCTTAGATGGGTTTAGAGGAGAACAGAGGGGTCACGATGTGTTCAGAGGGGTTTATGATGGGTTTCCAATGGTTTAGAGGGGTTTCGAGCAGGTTTCTTGGGGTGTAGAGGAGTTTACAGGGTTTTCTTTTTTCTTTTATTTTATTTATTAGAAGTAAGTACAATAAAGTGGTACCTCAGGTGCCAACTATGTTGATATGTACAACTTCAATTTTAATTTGTCTTAAAGTAATGAGAGCGAGAAAGATAAAAGAGAGAAGAAGAACGAGTAGTGTGTATAAAACGAGAAAGAGAGAGTGAGGAAGAGAAGTAAGAAAGAAAAAAGAACACGAGAGAGTTTAGCAGATAGGGGACAGGAGATGAGTTTTTATATTGTCGACCATCTTTCACCCAGACCTGAAACTGTTGGTTTTTTACTATTCACATGGCTTTCGAGGGGTTTAGAGGGTGTTGGTGGAGTTTACAGCGGGTTTCAGGGGCGTCGATGTGTTTAGAGGGGTTTCATTGAGTTCGAGCGGTTTGGAGTGCTTTATAGGGGTTTAGAGGATTTTCGAATGTTTCATAGAAACATAGAAACATAGAAATTAGGTGCAGGAGTAGGCCATTCGGCCCTTCGAGCCTGCACCGCCATTCAATATGATCATGGCTGATCATCCAACTCAGTATCCCGTACCTGCCTTCTCTCCATACCCTCTGATCCCCTTAGCCACAAGGGCCACATCTAACTCCCTCTTAAATATAGCCAATGAACTGGCCTCGACTACCCTCTGTGGCAGGGAGTTCCAGAGATTCACCACTCTCTGTGTGAAAAAAGTTCTTCTCATCTCGGTTTTAAAGGATTTCCCCCTTATCCTTAAGCTGTGACCCCTTGTCCTGGACTTCCCCCAACATCATAGAAACATAGAAACATAGAAATTAGGTGCAGGAGTAGGCCATTCGGCCCTTCGAGCCTGCACCGCCATTCAATATGATCATGGCTGATCATCCAACTCAGTATCCCGTACCTGCCTTCTCTCCATACCCTCTGATCCCCTTAGCCACAAGGGCCACATCTAACTCCCTCTTAAATATAGCCAATGAACTGGCCTCGACTACCCTCTGTGGCAGGGAGTTCCAGAGATTCACCACTCTCTGTGTGAAAAAAGTTCTTCTCATCTCGGTTTTAAAGGATTTCCCCCTTATCCTTAAGCTGTCACCCCTTGTCCTGGACTTCCCCAACATCGGGAGCAATCTTCCTGCATCTAGCCTGTCCAACCCCTTAAGAATTTTGTAAGTTTCTATAAGATCCCCTCTCAATCTCCTAAATTCTAGAGAGTATAAACCAAGTCTATCCAGTCTTTCTTCATAAGACAGTCCTGACATCCCAGGAATCAGTCTGGTGAACCTTCTCTGCACTCCCTCTATGGCATTGGGAGCAATCTTCCTGCATCTAGCCTGTCCAACCCCTTAAGAATTTTGTAAGTTTCTATAAGATCCCCTCTCAATCTCCTAAATTCTAGAGAGTATAAACCAAGTCTATCCAGTCTTTCTTCATAAGACAGTCCTGACATCCCAGGAATCAGTCTGGTGAACCTTCTCTGCACTCCCTCTATGGCAATAATGTCCTTCCTCAGATTTGGAGACCAAAACTGTACGCAATGGAGTGGTTCAGAGGGGTTTTGAGGGGTTTAGACGGTTTAGAGGGGTTTAAGAGTGATTTAGAGATGTTTAGAAATGTTTATGTGAGTACAGACGGGTTCAAAGGGGGTTGGAGCGGTATGGAGGGGTTTAGAGGGGTTTAGAGTGTTTCAGGGGTATATAGAGTGATTTAGAGGAGTCTTGAGTAGTTCAGAGTGATTCAGTGGGGTTCAGGGGGTTTAAAGGGATTTAGAGTGATTTTGAGGGGCTCAGAGGGGTTCAGAGGGATTCATAGAGGTTTAGAGGTCGAGAGCGGGTTAGACTTGTTTAGAAGTGTTTTGATGGGTTTAGAGGGGGTTTACAACGGTTCATAGGTGTTCAGAGGGGTGCAGAGTGATTTAGACGTGTATATAGTGGTTTGAAGGGATTTAGAGGGGTACATTTGTGTTTCGAGGGGTTTAGATGGCTTTTGTTGGGTTTAGAGGGGTTCAGATGTGTTCGGAGGGGCTTAGAGGGGTTTAAAGGGGCTAAGCTAGCCTTGGAGGGGTACAGAGGGATCCAGAGTAGTTTGGAGGTGTTTAGAGGGGTTTAGAGTGAGTTAGAAGGATATACAGAGTTTCAGAGGACTTTGGATGGTTTATAGGGGTTGAGGGGCGTTTAGGGGTTTTTAGAGGTGTGCAGTGGGGTTTAGATGGGTTTTGAGGGGTAGAGGAGTTTGGGTGTTTGGGGTTAGAGGAGTTTAGAGGGGTTCAGAGGTGTTCAGAGTTGTTTAGAGGGGTTAAAGGGGGGTTTATGGGTTAAAGGGGGTTTAGACGTGTTCAGATGGGCTGAGATGTGTTTGGAAGGGTTTAGAAGGGTTAAGGAGGGGTTTCCAGGGGTTTAGAGGAGTGTCGAGGGGTTTAGGGGTTTAGGGGTGTTTGGAGGGGTATCGAGGGGGTTAGATGGGATTGGAGGGGTCTGGAGGGTTTTAGAGGTGTTTCGAGGGGTTTAGATGAGTTTAGAGGAGTTTCGAGAGTTTTTGACGGGGTTAGATGGGTTCAGAGGGGTTCCGAGCGGTTTATGGGGTTTACAGCGGTTTATAGGGTTGAGATGGTTTCGGAGGCGTATAGACGGATGTAGAGGGGGTTTGAGTGCTTCAGATCGGTTCAGATGGGGTTTCGAGGTGTTGTGAGCGTTGTGGAGGTGTTTAGAGCTGCTTAAAGGGGTTAAGAGTGGGTTAGAGGAGTTAAGATGTCTTTAGATTGGTTTAGAGGTGTTTCGATTGGTTTAGAGGGGTTTAATGGGTTTCGAGGGGGTTAGAGGAGTTTAGAGGGGTTCAGGTGGGCTAAGTGGGGTTTAAAGGGGTGTAGATGCGTTTAGAGGGGTCTAGGGCAGTTTAGAGCGGGTTAGAGGGGTTCAGATGTGTTCAAAGGGGTTCGGAGGGGTTTAGAGGGGTTTGCAGGGTTTTCAGATTCAGATACAGATTCGATATTTACTGTCATTGTGCAGTGTACAGTACAGGGACAACGAAATGAAGTTTGCATCTCACCCATAAGAGCGAACATAGAATAATGAACAATACATATATACACGTACATATAGTAGTAGTAGTACACTTTTTCTGGGGGAAGGAATGTCCGGCGGGGGTGGGGGGGGGGTGACTGACAATCACCAAGGAGCAGAGTTAAGTAATGCAATAGCCGCAGGGAAAAAAGCTGTTCCTGTACCTGCTGGTCCGGCAACGGAGAGACCTGGAGCGCCTCCCGGATGGTAGGAGGGTAAACAGTCTGTGGCTGGGGTGAGAGCAGCCCTTGACGATGCTGCGCGCCTTTCGCATGCATCGCTTGCTTTGGACAGACTCAATGGATGGGAGTGAGGAACCGGTGATGCGTTGGGCTGTTTTCACCACCCTCTGCAGTGCTTTCCGGTCGGAGACAGAGCAGTTACCATACCATACTGTGAGACAGTTGGTAAGGATGCTCTCGATGGTGCAGCGGTAGAAGTTCACCAGAATCTGAGGAGACAGAGGAGTTTAGAGGTGTTTATAGAGGTTTCGCTGTTTGGAGCGGTATAGAGGTCTTTTGACAGTTTAGAGTGTTGAAGGAGTTTAGAGGTCTTTTGACAGTTTTCGAGGGATTTAGAGGGGTTCAGAGGTGTTCAGATGGTTTACAGGGGTTTAGAAGGGTTCAGGGTGGTTTAGATGGGTTGAGATGGACTTAACGGCGTGTCGGAGGTGTTTAGAGGGATCCATATGGGCTTAGAGGGGTTTAGAGGTGTATAGATGTTTATATGGGTACAGACGTGTTCAGAGGAGCTTTGGGTGGTTTAGTGTGATTTAGAGGGTTTCTGAGTGGTTCAGAGGTGTTCAGAGGGGTTCAGAGTGGATTAGATTTGTTCAGAGCGTTTTGGAGATGTTTAGTGGGGTTTAGAGTGGTTTAGAGGAGTTAAGATGTGTTTAGATTATTTTCGAATAGTTTAGAGGGGTTTAATTGGTTTATAATAGTAATAATAATAATACATTTTATTTATGGGCGCCTTTCAAGAGTCTCAAGGACACCTTACAACAATTTCGCAAGTAGAGGAAAAGAGGTGTTTAGAGGTGTTTATAGAGTTGTTTTGAGATGTTCAGATGGTTTAGAGCGGTTAGAGGGGTTTCGAGGGGTTCAGTTGGGCTAAGAGGGGTTTAAAGGGGACTAGATGCGTTTAGAGGGGTCCATAGGAGTTTAGAGCGGGTTAGAGGGGTTCAGATGTGTTCAGAGGGGTTCGGAGTGGTTTAGAGCGATTTAGAGGTGTTTAAATATGTCCAGATGGTTTAGAGGGGTGTATAGGTGTTGAGAGCATTTTGGAGATGTTTAGAGCGGTTTAGAGTGGTTTAGAGGAGTTATAGAAATTTACAAAATGCTTAAGGGTTTGGACAGACTTGATGCAGGAAAATTGTTCCCGATGTTGGGGAAGCCAAGATCAAGGAGTCACAGTTTAGAGGGGGTTAGATGGGGTTGGGAGTGGGTTTAGAGGGGTTCAGAGGGGTCCAAACGGGTTTGCAGGGGTTTGGATGGATTCTGAGGGGTTTAGATAGGTTCAGTTGTGTTCGGAGGGGTTTAGATGGGCTTGCAGGGGATCAGAGGGGTTTAGAGAGATTAGAGGGGTATACAGGTGTTCTGAGGTGCTCAGAGCGGGTTGGAGGGGTGTATAGGGGTTTCGAGGTGATTAGATGTGTTTAGATGGGTTCAGAGGTGCTTAGACGGGTTTAGATGGGGTTAGAGATGCTTAGAGGGGTTTAGATGAGTGTAAGGTGGATTATATAGGTTTAGAAGGGTTCAGAGGTGTTCAGATGTGTTTGGAGGGTTTTAGAGAGGCTAAGAGGATTCCAGATGATTTGGAGGGGTTTAGAGGGTGGTTCAGAGTGGGTTAGAGGTGCTTAGAGGGACTTAGACAAGTTTAGAAGGGTTTAGAGTGATTTTGAGAGGCTGAACGACTCGAGTCCCCTCTCATGAACCCGAAACGCCCTAGAAACCCCTCTAACCACTCGAAAACCAACTAAACCCCTCGAAACCCCTCTAAACACCTCTAAGCACCTCGAAACGTCTATCGACACCTCCAATCCCCTGTGAGCACCTCTGGACACCTGTATACCCCTCTAACACCTCAAAACTCCTCCAAAACCCTCCAAACCATTCTGAACACATCCGAACCGGCCTAAAAACCTATCCGCCCCTCTAAACCCCTCTAACCACCTTAGAACGCAACTGAACCTCTCTAAACACCTCAGAGGCACTCTAAACCCATCTATACCCTTCTGGGCCCCACTAAAACCCTCTAAACCCGTCCACACATCTCTGAACCCCTCTGAACCCTTCTAAACCCCTCTAAACCCCTCGGAACACCTCGAAAACCCTCTAACCATCTCTAAGCTCAATCAAAACCCTCTAAACCCGCTTTAATCTCCGCTAAACGCCTCTAAACTCATCTGAAGCCCTGTAGTCCCCTGTAAACCCCTCTAAACCGCTATGAACACCTCTAAACCCGTCCAAACCACCAAACCCCTCTAAATCTGAACCACTAAACCCTCTGTAAAGCCCTCTAATGCCCTCTAAACGCCTCTAAACCCATCTAAACCTATCTAAACACCTGTAAACTAAAACCAACTGAACCCTTCTGAATCTAGACCCGTCAATACCCCTCTAAATCCCTCCAAACCCATAGGAACCCATCGGAACACCTCAAAATAATTCGAAAACCCTCTGTCTGCCTCTGAACGGCTCTGAAACCCTCAAAACAATTCTAAACCACTCTAAACCCCTCTGAAGCCCTCTCAACCCCTAGAATCCCCATCTAATCTCCTCAAAACGCCTCGAGACCCTTCTGAACGACTCTGCACCCCTCTAAACCACTCCAAACCACCATACCCCCCCTCTGAACACCTCTAAACCCATCTAACCGCCTCTAAATCCATCTCAAAACATATGAGCACCTCTGAAACCCTACAAACACCTCTAAACCACTCTATACCCCTCTAAACACCTCTAAGACCCTCTAAACACCACTGAACCCCTCTAAACACTTCCAAACCACTCTAAACACCTCTAACCCCCTTTGAACCGCTCTCAACCTCTCTAAACCCCTATTAATTCCTCTGAACCAATCTAAACCCCTCTAAACCGTTATAAATCCCTCTGAACGCATCTGAACTCTTCTAACCCCCTCTAACTCCCTCTAAATCCCTCGAAACCGCTCGAAACCGCTCTGAACACCTGTACCCATATACACCTCTCTAACCCCCTCTAAACCCCCCTAAGCCCCTGTAAATCCCTCTAACCCCCCTCGAAACTAAATTAAATCCCTCTAAACCCCTCGAAACCACTCTGAACACATAGAAATATGGTAACATAGAAAATAGGTGCAGGCGTAGGCCGTTCGGCCCTTCGAGCCTGCACAGCCATTCAATATGATCATGGCTGTTCATCCACCTCAGTACCCTGTACCTGCCTTCTCTCCATACCCCCTGATCCCTTTAGCCGCAAGCGCCACATCTAACTCCCTCTTAAATATAGCCAATGAACTGTGGTCTCAACTGCCTTCTGTGGGACCACTCTCTGTGTAAAAAAAACATGTTTTTCTCATCTCGGTCCGAAAAGACGCCCACCCCCCCCCCTAATCCTTAAACTGTGACTCCTTGATCTGGACTTCCCCAACATCGGGAACTATTTTCCTGCATCCAGTCTGTCCAAACCCTTAAGCATTTTGTAAATTTCTATAATTCTTCTAAACCACTCTAAACCGCTCTAAACATCTCCAAAATGCTCTCAACACCTATACACCCTCTAAACCATCTGAACATCTCTAAACATATCTAAATCGCTCTAAACCACTCCGGACCTGTCTGAACACATCTGAACCCCTCTAATGACAATACATTGAATTGTATTGTATTGTATTGTATTGTAAACCGCTCTAAACACCTCTGGACCCCTCTAAACCCATCTAATCCCCTTTAAACCCCTCTTAGCCCACCAGAACCCCTCGAACCCCTCTAATCCCCTCTCAACCATCTGAACATCTCTAAACAACTCTATAAACACCTCTAAATTTGTGTATTAGTCATGTCTCTACTTGTTATATCATTCCGCTTACATGATTTACGAATGAGCTTAGAGAGAGTTAGAGGGCTTTCGATGTGTTCCGAGGGGTTTAGATAGTTTTAGAAAGGTTCAGAGGGGTTCAGAGAGGTTTGAACGGGTTTAGAGAGGTTTAGTGTGGTCCAGAAGGGTTTAGAAGGCTTCTGAGGGGTGTAGAGAGGTTATGATGTGTTCTTAGGGGTTTAGAGGGGTTTAGAGGGACGTATATGTTTTTAGGCCGGTTCGGATGTGTTCAGAGATGTTTGGAGGGATTTGGATGGGTTTTGAGGTGTTAGAGGGGTACACAGGTGTCCAGAGGTGCTCACAGGGGGTTGGAGGTGTCGATAGGGGTTTCGAGGTGCTTAGAGGTGTTTAGAGGGGTTTCGAGGGGTTCAGATGGTTTTCGAGTGGTTCGAGGGGTTTCTAGGGGGTTTCGGGGTCTTGAGAGTGTTCTAGAGTCGTTCAGAGGGGTTTAGAGAGGTTTAGAGGGTTTCAGAGGGTTCGGAGATGTTGGGAGGGGGTTTAGAGGGGTTCAGAGGGGTCCAAAAAGGTCGTCAGCGGTTTGGAGGGATTCTGAGGGGTTTAGATGGGTTTAGATGGGTTCAGAGGGCGTTTAGATGGGTTTAGATGGGTTTGGAGGGGTTTAGAGAGGTTAGAGGGGTATACAGGTGTTCTGAGGTGCTCAGAGAGGTTTGGAGGGATTTATAGGGGTTTCGAGGTGATTAGAGGTGTTTAGATGGGTTCAGAGGTGCTTAGACGGGTTTAGATTGGGTTAGAGATGTTTAGATGGGTTTAGATGAGTGTAAGGTTGATTATAGAGGGTTAGAATGGTTCAGAGATGTTCATATGTGTTTGGAGGGTTTTAGAGAGGCTCAGAGGATTTCAGATGGTTTGTATGGGTTTAGAGGTGGTTAGAGGTACTTATAGGGACTTAGAAAAGTTTAGAGGGATTTTGAGGGATTTTGAGATGCTTAAAAGGGGGTTTCATGTGTCCAGAGATGTCCAGAATTGTTTAGATAGGTTTAGAGTTGTTTGGAGGAGTTTCGCAGAGTTTAGAGGTGTTTCAAGCACGTTTCTAGTGGTGTAAAGGCGTTTACAAGGGTTTAGATGTTGTTTAGAGGGGTTTGGTGAGGTTAAGAAAGGGTTTAGATGGGTTCAGAATGGTATATAGAGGTTTAGTTGTTTGGAAGTGTTTAGAGGGGTTATGAGGTGTGTACATGGCTTTAGAGGAATATAGAAGGGCGTAGAGGATTTTTAGCAGTGTTTAGAGAGGTTGATATTGGTACAGACTGGTTCAGAGGGGTTTGGAGCGAGTCGGTGTGATTTAGAGGGATTTCGAGGGGTTCAGAGGGGTTAAGAGGGGTTCAGAGGAGTTGAGAGATGTTGAGAGCGGTTTACAGATGTTTAGAGTTGTTTAGGGATGTTTAGACTGGTTTAGATGGGTTAATATGTGTTGAGATTGGTTTAGAGGGGATTAAAGGGGTTGAAGGGGGTTTAAAGGGGATAGAGGGGCTTAGAGGGGTTCGGAGGGCTTTAGAGGACTTTAGAGGGCTTTAAAGGGATTTAGATGGGTTTAGGAGGGTTTAGAGGGGATTAGAGGGGGTTTCGAGCGGTTTAGAGGAGTTCATATCAGTTCAGAGGGAATTAGAGGGATTTAAAGGGGGTTTAGAGAGGTACAGAAGGTTTCAAAGGTGTTCTGAAGGAATTAGATGTGTTCAGAGGTTCAGAGGGGTTTAGAGTGCTTTAGAGGGGTTTAGATATGTTTAGAGGGGATCAGTGGGGTTTATTGTGGTTTCTCGAGGTTTAGAGGGGTTTCGGGGTTAAAAGGATGTAGGGGGATTCAGAGCCGTTCATAGCGATACCGAAGGTTTTCGTGGGGTTTTGAGGTATTCCGAGTGGTTCCGATGTGTTTTGGAGGGTTTCGAGGTGTTTAGGGAGGTTTAGAAGGATTTATAGGCGTTTACAGATGATTAGGGGGCTTTAAAGTGGGTTTAGATAGGTTCAGAGGGGTTTAGAGGGTGTTTAGAGGGTTTCAGATGTGTTCAGAGGTGTTCAGAGGGGGTTCAGAAGAGTTTAGAAAGGTTTAGGGGGGTTTCGAGTGGTTTAGAGGAGTTAATATGTGTTGTGATTGGTATAGAGGGGTTTGGAGCGTTTTAGAGGGGTTTAGAGGGGGATAAGAGTGGATTGGAGTGGTTTAGAGCGGTTTATAGGGGTTCAGAGGTGTTCTGATGGGTTTAGAGATGTGGTTTGGAGCGGTGTACAAGGGTTCAGTGGTGTTTAGAGAGGGTTAGAGTTGTTTAGAGGAGTTGGGATAGGTTCGACGGTGCTGAGATGGGTTGAGAGGGGTTTGGCTGGGTTTAGGTTGTTTCAGAGCTGTTAAGATGTTTTTAGAGGTGTTCAGAGAGGTTCAGATGGGTTCAGAGGGTTTTAGATTGGTTTGGAGACTTTTAGATGGGATTAGATGGCTTCACATGGGTTTATAGAGGTTCAGAGGGGTTTAGAGGGGATTAGAGGGGTTTGGTGGCTTGGAGAGGTTTACAGGGGTTTAGGGTGTTCAGAGGGATTTAGATGGGTTTAAAGGTGTTTGGAGAGCTTTAGAGGGGTTTAGAGGGTTTTAGGTGGGTGGTGTCGAGGGGTTTGGAGTTGATTACATGGGTGTAGAAATGTTCAGAGATGTTCAGAGGGGTTTAGAGGGGTTTACATGGCATCAGAGGGGTTTAGAGGCGTTCAGTGGAGAGTACGTTTGAAGCTGTAGAAGCGAATCTCACCTCAGCCCTAGATGAGCTACACCTCTACTACGAGCGCAACCACCTACACGCAAACCCTGTGAAGACCCAAGCCTGCTCGTTCCATCACAGGAACCGGGAAGCAAACAGACCCCTTAAGATCACATGGTCAGGAACATCTCTTGAGCACTGCACCAACCCTGTCTACCTCGGTGTAACACTGGATCGCACTCTCTCGTATAAGGAACACGTCAAAAACACCAAATTGAAAGTTAACTCCCGAAATAACAACCTCCGGAAGCTGACCAACTCCAAATGGGGAGCCACAGCACACACATTAAGATCTACTGCTCTGACCCTGCGCTACTCCTCTGCGGAGTATGCGTGTCCTGTTTGGGAGAGATCATCCCATGCCAAGTGTAGATGGTTTATGCATGCAACCTATAACGTAGCTACCTCAATACCACTAACCACGCCTACCCATATCAGTATAACTGTGAGATCCTCCCTTTGTTCCTCCCTGTTGGTTCCAGCACGCCTGAAGACTAGATGCAGTCAGTGCTGGGACGTGTATACCATGTGCTATAATAAATGACTCAGTAAAGGTTATAGTGTGTTAGACTTCACGCCTTTACATGGTGTCAGCAAGTAAGCCTAGCGCCTCCTGTTTATCGGTTTTTATTTCTCCCTTTTGTATCAGTGTTTAATTTCATTTTGACATGGCATCTTCATGCTGAAAGCCATATCCCCTTGTCTTTGACGCTGACATTGCGGAACGATGAGCGACTTTTGTGTTGGAATTCAATCACGTTGTTAACATTGTGCACCGAAATGACCCAGATGCGGTCAAAGCCTCCATTTTGTTGAACCTTGCCGGTCCAGACGACATGAAACGGGCTCAAGCTTTCGTCTACACTCCAGAGGTCCTGGATGACAACGACCAGGTCGTCGCGCCGGCGGAATCTGCTAATGACCCGGTATGTCTCTTGCGCAAATTTTCGGAGATTTGTGAATTGCCCTCCAACCGCATATTGGAGCGGGCTAGATTATTTACTCGTAAGCATCAGCCTGATGAGCCTGTTGAGTGTTTTATCGCCGACCTGCGCTACCTGGCTCAGCGGTGCCGTTTCGATACCATGCGTGATCAACTCACCAGGGATATCCTGGTCACCGGCATGCTAGATCAGAAACTACGTGCAGATCTGGTTCAGAAGCCGGACCTCACTCTAACTCAGGCTATGCATGCCTGCCGTATCGCTGAAGTGGTTGTCCCGCCACATGGGCTGAGGGGGTCCGAAAACCGTACTGTAAACCTAACGGGCTTCGCCGTGCCTCGTCGCAGGCAGGACAATTTTCGCCCTCCGCCGCGTCCCGCCCGCACATCCAGGGTCCCGAATACCAAGAACTGCCCCAACTGCAGTTATGTCCACTCCATGCAGTCCCAGTGCCCGTCATTTGGAAAAGCCTGTAATTTCTGTGGTAAAATGAACCATTTTGCAGCTGTATGCCGCTCCCGTGGGAACGCTCCCCAACCTTCCAGACAATTCTTAAACAACCTTCAGCAGGTTGATAATGACCTCCAATCTCAGTCTTCTGCCGACACTGCCCACGACTCTGAGCTCAGCATTTCCATGGGAGACACCAGTATTTACACTCTCCTCCATAGCCGATCTCGCCTCCCCGATCCTTCTGTGCTCGTTACTGTGAACAACAAGTCCTTCTCTGCGAAGCTGTTGTCTGCTGATCGCTCTATACTGCGTGCTTATGGGGGAGAAGAGCTAACACCTGTGGGGAGGGCCACCTTCCACTGTGTGCTGCAGAAAGCATCCCGTGACCTGTCGTTTTTCATTCTGGACTGTGACTGCGTGACTCTTTTGAGTAATCAAGCCTGCCTGGATCTTGGTCTAGTGTCTTTCGACCGCACGGTCCACGAATTGCGGGTGATGCTGAACCCACTCTCCGAGTACCCCGACCTCTTCGATGACAAATTGGGGAAGCTGCCTCTTGTGTACAATATTGCTACTGACCCCTCTGTCACGCCTGTGATCCGTGCCGCACACAGGGTGTCATTCGCTATGAAGGACAAGGTGGAAGCCATGCTGAACAACATGGTTAAAATAGGGGTGTTGGAAGCCGTCAGCGATCCCACCGAGTGGGTCTCCACCATGGTCGCCACCACGAAGAAGGGTAAGAACGAGATACGGGTGTGCATCAACCCCAAGGATTTAAATATGGCTATAAAACGTCCCCACTACCCTATGCGGACTGTAGAAGTTGTTGCTGCCCAGGTCGGTCAGGCCACAGTATTTTCGGTCCTCGATGCCAGAAGCTCGCTCTGGCAAGTACCTCTGGACAAACGCTCATCAGACTTAACAAGCTTTAGTACACCCTTCGGAAGGTTCAAGTTTTTACGAATGCCGTTCGGCATCAACTCTGCTAGCGACGTGTTTCAGCGATGCATGGTGCAACTGTTTGCCGGTCTGCCGTGTGCCATTATTGTGGATGACATTCTTGTTTATGGAAGAGATGCTGCTGAGCATGAACGCAACCTCCGACGGATTCTTGACCGCGCTCGCCAGATAAACCTAAAGCTTAACCCGTCTAAATGCAGGTTTCGTGTAGCTGAGGTGCCATATATTGGCCACATTTTCACGTCCCGCGGGCTGAAACCTGATCCGCAGAAGACAAACGCTATCTCTGAGCTGCCTGCCCCGTCTGATGTTTCCAGCCTGCAGCGGTTCCTGGGTATGGTCAACTACCTGGGCAAATTAATCCCGAACCTCAGCGATCTGAGCGCGCCTCTGAGGCAACTGACAAAGAAGGACATCGCCTGGTCCTGGTTTCCCCAACACCAGCAGGATTTCGATCACCTCAAAACGAAGCTGATCAGCACACCGACTCTTCGGTTCTTCAATCTGCAGCGTCCAATCGTGGTGACGTGCGATGCTTCCCGTTTTGGGCTCGGTGCTGCCTGCCTGCAGCTCTATGGTGATGTATCGCTGCAGCCCATATCCTATGCCTCGCGGACTATGACGGACACCGAGCAGCGCTATGCTCAAATAGAGAAGGAGCTTCTGGCGGTTGTGTTTGTCTGCTCCAAATTCAAGGACTTCCTTTTCGGTGCCAGGTTCACTGTCGATACGGATCATCAACCCTCAGTCACTTTCCTCAACAAGCCAATCCACATCGCCCCGACCAGACTGCAGCGGATGATGCTGCAACTACAGCGGTTCGACTTCAAGATCGTGTACAAGAAGGGCACTGAGATGCACGTGGCTGACGCCCTGTCCAGAGCTCCCCGGTCCTCCTGCGACAGACATCCCTACGAACAGGAGGACTTGCAGGTTCTCAACGTCAATTTCGTTCCCTCCAAACAGCTGCAGTGCCTGGTTGAGCACACTGCCAACGACCCCGATCTGCAACAGCTTGCTGCTGTCATCAGGCGTGGGTGACCCGACAAGCGCACCTCGTTGCCAGCGGGGGTACTTCCCTTCTTTCTGGTTCGCGATGAACTGGGGCTCCGGGACGGGATCTTCATCAAGGGTCACAAGGTGGTCGTCCCCGCCTCCCTGTATGCCTCGTACTACACCGCTGCCCACATGGGGCATCCAGGAGCCGATGCCACAGTCTCACATGCCCAAGAACAATACTATTGGCCTGGCATGGCAAAGTACATTAAGGCCCGTGTAGCCTCCTGCCCTGATTGCAACTCTCTTGTCCCTCACCAGCAGCGCCAGCCGCTTCTACAGCAGCCGGCCCCTGACATGCCCTGGACATCGCTGGCAGCAGACATTTTTGATTGGCGTGCTAAGCAATACCTCGTGTTGGTTGATTCCTAATCGAACTGGTTCGAAGTTGACCTTCTCCCTGCCATCACCTCTGAGATGGTCATCAACAAGCTGCGCCGACACTTCGTCACCTTTCGATCCCCGGTCCGTTTACACACCGACAACGGTCGTCAGTTCACCAGCGCAGAGTTCAACGCTTTTGCCGTGAAGTGGAACTTCACTAATTTCACCAGCAGCCCAGAATACCCGCAGAGCAATGGCCTGGCCGAGCGTGCTGTCCGCAGCGCCAAGACCTTGCTCGAACAGTCTCGTCTCTCCAACAGTGATTTCTACCAGGGCTTGTTAAACCTCCGTAACATTTCCAGGGACAATACCATGCGATCCCCTGCTCAACGTCTGATGTCACGCGTTTTTCGCCCTCCGATGCCGATCGCACATCAATCCTTGGTGCCAAAGGTCCTTCAGCCTGCAACTGTCCAGCAACGGATTGCTCAACGTCATGAAGTTCAGCGCCGCTCCCACGACAATTCCTGCCGCCCCCTCTCACCTCTGCTGCCTGGCTAGGTCGTTCGCTTGCAGACTTCCACCGGTTTCTCCCGACTCGCAACCGTGGTCGGGGTGGACAATTCGCCACGGTCCCACTTGGTCGACTTTGAAGGGACTATCTATCGCCACAGCCGCCAGCACCTGCTGGCTGTCAACGAGCCTAAGCCATCCCCTGCGGCCCCGCATGCTCCTCGGTTGCGTTTCGAGCCTGCCCCCACTAGCTACCCCTCGACTCGCATGCCCCCATCTGCTCCTCCGGGTTTCTCAACCCCTGTCCGCTCCTCCCCTTCCCGCGCTCCTCTCTCACTGCCTGCTCCAATCTCTCCTGCACAGTCCCCTTCCCTGGGCTCTCCTGTGCCGGTCGGCTCCCCTTCCGCATTCCAGGCTGAGTCTCCGCCTGCGTTCTCCATTCCAGCTGTTCCTGCTCCTCCTCCTCTTCTTTCTGTTGGGGAGGGTGAGGGTGCCATGCGCACCCGCTCGGGTCGGGTTGTCAGACCTCCTGACCGTTACGATGATTTCGTTTAGATTTGCAGGTTTTGTATAATCTCCCTGCCACTGTTGTATCTTTGATTTCTTAATTTCCTAAGGGGAATGATGTAGATGATTTATGCATGCAACCTATAACGTAGCTACCTCAATACTACTAACCACGCCTACCCATATCAGTATAACTGTGAGATCCTCCCTTTGGTCCACCCAGTTGGTTCCAGTACGCCTGAAGACTAGATGCAGTCAGTGCTGGGACGTGTGTACCATGTGCTATAATAAATGACTCAGTAAAGGTTACAGTGTGTTAGACTTCACTCCTTTACACCAAGAAACTAGACCCAGCGTTGAATAACACCTGCCGCTCAATCACTGGCTGCTTGAAGCCCACCAACATAAACAACCTGTACCCCCTCGCTGGCATTGCCCCTGCTGATGTGAGACGGGAAGTCGCCAGCCGAGTAGTGATGACCAAGGCCACCAGTGATGAACGCCACGTCCTCTGCGGACCTGTACCCCCGGCCCAACGGCTGAAGTCCAGGAGAAGCTTTCTCAGCCATGTCCAGCCGCTAATACCATCACGGGAAGAAACCAGACTCCAACTATGGACAAAAAGGCTTGAGAACGACCCCGCTCATACTGACATGGATATCCCTCCTTCTGAAGCCCTCCCTCCGGGCTCAGAAGCACCATGGGTCAAGTGGAAGACGCTCCACCGCCTGAGAACAGGAACAGGGCGATCAAAAGCTGCCATGGCCAGATGGGGCTATGAGACTGGCCAAACCACCTGTGAATGTGGAGAAGAGGTCCATACAATGCAGCACTGCCTTGTCTGCCCCCTACTACCCAACCAGTGCAGCCCAAAGGATCTTGCAGTGTTCAATAAAAACGCAAAGGACTGTGTAAACTAATGGGAAACTGTCAGGTAACCAACCAGCTTCAAATACTTGAAAAGAATAAGTGGACGTTGGAGGCGTTTAGGGGGGTTTAGTGGGTTTCAGAGGTGTTCAGAGGTGTTTTGAGGGGTTTAGAGGGCTTTCGAGGGATATAAATGGGGTACTAGTGGTGCCGAGGTGTTTATAGGAGTTGCGTAGGCTTTAGAGCGGACTCGAGTGGTTCCAAGGGGTTTAGAGAGGTTTAGAGGGGTTCCGATAGGTTCAAAGAGTTAAAGAAGTGTTCGGAGGGGTCCATAAGGGTTTAGAAGCGGGTTAGATGGCTGTTGAGGGGTTTAGAGATGTTCAGATGTGTTAGGAGGGGTTTCGAGGGTGTTAGAGGGGCTTAAATAGTGTTAGGGGGGTTCAGAGGGGTTCATAGGTGTTTGGAGGCGTGTAGATGGGTTTAGATGGGGATTGAAGGGTATACAGGTGTTTAGAGGTGCTCAGAGGGGTGTGCAAGTATATATAAGGGTTCCGAGGTGTTTAGAGGCATTTAGAGGTGCTCAGAGGTGCTTAGAGGTGTTAAGATAGGGTGTGGGAGGTTTAGATTGGGTTAGAGGTGGATTATAGATGTTTAGAGGAGTTAAACGTTTTCTGAGGTGTTCAGAGGTATTTTTATGGGATTAGATGGGGTTAAAGCGGTTTAGAGTATTTTAGACGGTTTTAGAGGTGTTCCGAGCGGTGTAGAGGGGTTAGGATGAATTTACAGGGGTTCAATAGTGCTCAGGTGTGTTTAGATGGATTTCGAGTTGTTAAGAGGGATTTCAATGGGTTACGAGGGCTTTGATTGAATTTGCGGGGTTCAGATCTTTATGAGGGGTTTAAAGGGTTTAGAGGGGTTTAGGGTGGTTTAGAGTGGGTTAGAGTGATTCAGAGGGGATTAGAGGGGATTAGAGGAGTTCAGATGAGTTTAGAAGCGTTGAAAGGGGTTTAGAGGGATTTAGAGATGATTCGATCAGTCAGGTGAGTTTGGAGGGGTTTAGAGGGATTTAGATGGGCTTAGATGGTTTTAGAGGTGATTAGATAGCTTCATATGGGTTCAGAGGGGTTCAGAGGGGTTCGTGCGGTTTGGTGTGATTTAAATAGAATTAGAGGGGCTAGAGGGGTTCAGAAGGGTTAAGAGGTGTTTTTAGGGATTTCGAGGGGTTTTGAGGGGTTCAGAGGGTTTCAGAGGGGTTTAGAGGGGGTTAGAGGTGTTTATATGGGTTTAAAGTGGTTTAGAAAGGTGTGCAGGGGTTCAGAGGTGCTCAGATGGGTTGAGAGGGATGTCGAGCGGTTTGAGGGGTTCAGAGGGGATCAGAGTGGTTTAGAGGGGTTTAGAGCTTTAGAGTGGTTCAGAGGCGTTTAAAGGGGATTAGATGGCTTTACACTGGTTTAGAGCGGTTCAGATGGGTTTCGATTAGTTTGGAGGTGTTTAGGGTGGTTTAGAGGGTGTTACAGGGCATAGGAGTAGTTTGGTAGCGTTCGGAGATGTTCAGAGACGTTTAGAGGCGCATCGATGGGGATTACGGTGGGGTTTAGAGGGGTTCAGAGCGTTTCAGGGGAGTGAGTTTGGAGGGGTTTAGAGGGTTTCAGATGCGTGTATAGGGCTTTAGAGGGATTTAGATGTGCTTAGAGGGATTTAGAGGGGTTTAGATGGTGCTAGAGTGGTTTAGGCTGTTTAGAATGGTTCACAATGGTTTCGAGCGGTGTAGAGGAGTTAAGAGGAGTTTAGAGCTGTTCAAGCGGGTTTAGAGAGGCTTAGATGGGGTTACATGGGTTTAAAGGAGTTCACCAGAGTCTCTTCTTCCTGATGAGACTAAAGAAGGTCCATCTCTCTCCTCAGATTCTGGTGAACTTCTACTGCTGAACCATCGAGAGCATCCTTAACAACTGTACACAGTATGGTATAGCAACTGCTCTGTCTCCGACGGGAAAGCACTGCAGAGTGTGGTGAAAATTGCCCAACGCATCACCGATTCCTCACTGCCCTCCATTGAGTCTGTCCAAAGTAAGCGATGGCTGCGAAGGGCGCCCAGCATCGATAAGGGCTGCTCTCACCCCAGCAACTGACTGACTGTTTACCCTCCTACTATCTGGGAGGCGATACAGGTCTCTCCGTTGCCGGACCAGCAGGTCCAGGAACAGCTTCTTCCCAGCGGCTGTTACATTACTTAACTCTGTACCTCGGTCATTGCCAGTCACCCCCCCCCCCCCCCCCCCCCCCCCCCCCCCCCCCTCATGACACTCATTCCACCAGAAAAAAATGTACTACTACTACATTATGTACGTAAATAGATGTATTGCTCATATTCTATGTTCGCTCTTCTGGGGCGATGCTAACTGCATTTCGTAGTCTCTGCACTGTACACTGCACAATGACAATAACGTTTGAATCTGAATCTGAATCACAGGGGTTTAAATGTGTTTTGAAGGGGTTAGATGAGTTTAGATGGGGTTGGAGGTATATAGATAATTTTAGACAGGGTTAGAGGGGTTGAAGGCGGTTTAGACGTGGTCAGATTGGTTGAGAGGTGTTTAGAAGGGTTTCGTGGGATTTACAGGAGTTTCAATGCGTTTAGTGGTGTTTGGAGGGGTTTGGAGGGGTTTGGATGGGGTCTGGAGGGGAATGGATGTGTTTAGAGGGGTTCAGACGGGTCCCTAAGGGTTTAGAGGGGTTTAGAGGGACATGATGAGGCGGCGCGGCTTTCGTCTGCGTTTTTATTATTTTGTGTCTTATGTTTTTATGTAGTTTTTGTTATTTTTGATGGGGTATGTGTGTGGGGGGTGGGGGTGGTGTGGGGGGGGGGGGGTGGGTGTAACTTTTAAATCTCTCCCTGCACGGGAGACCCGACCTTTTCTTTGTCGGGTCTCCGTTGTCGTTAGGGCTGCAACGAGGACCGGCCTCCAACAGGAAGACCGGGGGCTGTGGTGCCGACTACTCACCTCACCGTCGCGGAGCTGGCCGAGTCCAGAGCGGGTGGAGCTGTGGTGGACGCTGCTGCGACCCGACCCCCGGAGATTCGGTGGCTGCAACTGCGGGTTTGGCGGGCGGCACCGGGAGCCCGCGGGTCGCTGGAGGGAGACCGCTTTTCAGGGCTTCCGCAACGGCGACTTCTCCCACCCGAGTTGCGGGGTTGAAGAGCACCTGGAGCGGGGCTTTACAGCACCGCCCCGCGCGGCTTGGAATGGCTGCGGGACTGCGAGCGCGCGCCGGGGGCTCTAACATCAAGACCCGGTGCGCGACCTTGCATCACCCGGCGTGGCTTTAATGGCTGCGGGACAATTCGCCATCGCCCGCCGGGGGCTTTGACTTTGACTTTGACTCTGACATCGGGGGGGGGGGGGAGTGCAGTGGAGAGATACGTTTTTTTGGCCTTCCATCACAGCAATGTGATGGATATTTATGTAAATGATGTTGTGTCTTGGGTCTATTTGTTTGTGGTGTGTGGCTGCAGAAACGACATTTCGTCTGGACCTCAAGGGGTCCAATTGACAATAAATTGAAGTGTATTGTATTGTATTTTATTGTATTGACGGGTTTAGAGGGGTTCAGATATGTTCAAAGGGTGTTTAGAGGGGTTTAGAGGGTGTAGAGGTGTTTAGATGGGTTCGGTGGTTTTCAGGAGTGTTTAGAGGGGTATAGAACGATTTAGATGTGTTCAGAGGTGTTTAGAGGGATTTAGAAGTTTCAGGGGTGTTTAGAGGGGTTCAGATGGGTTCAGAGGGCTTTGGAGGAGTTTAGCGGCGTTTAGCGGGTTCTGATGTGTTTTGAGTGGTTCAGAGTATTTCAGACGTGTTTTGAGTGGTTCAGAGTATTTCAGACCTGTTTGAAGGGGTTTAAACAGATTCAGAGGGGTCCTTACGTGTTTAGAGAGGTTCGGAGGGCTTTTGGGGGGTTTATAGGGTTCAGATCTGTTCGGAGGGAGGTTAGAACGTGTTTCGAGAGGCTTAGAGAGGTTTAGGGTGGTTCAGAGGGGTTCAGATGGGTCTGTAGATGTAGAGGTGTTTAGAGGGGGGTTAGAGGGATACACATTGGTGCAGAGGTGCTCAGATCTGTTTAGAGGGTTTTGGATGTGATTGGAGAGGTTTAGATGGGGTTAGAGAGGTTTAGAGGGGTTTAGAGGGGTATGAGTGGTTTATAGTTTGGAGGAGTTTAGAGGGGTTGAGAGGTGTTCAGAGGTGTTTCGAGGAGTTTAGGGGGGTTAGCGAGGTTTAGAGAATTTTAGACGAGTGTAGAGGGGTTTAGAGGGGTTCCGATCGGTGAAGAGGGGTTAGGAGGAGGTTGGAGGGGTTCAGAAATGTTCAGAGACGTTTGGTGGGGGTTAGAGCGATTCAGAGGTGTCCAGAGGGGTTTCGAGTGGATTAGCTTACTTTTGTTGGGTTTAGAGTGTTTCAGATGTGTTCGGAGCGAGTTAGAGAGGTTTAAAGGTGCTTAGATAGGCGTAGAAGTGTTCAGATTAGTTTGGAGGTGATTAGAGGGAGTTTAGATTGAGTTAGAGGGGTTCAGAGGGGCTCAGAGGGGTTTGGAGAGTTTATAGCGGCTGAGAGGTGCCAAGAGGTGTTTAGAGGTGTTCATGGGAGCTGCGAGGGGGTTTGAAGGGGTTCAGATGGGTTCAGATGGGTTTTGACGAGGTTAGATTGGTTCAAAGGGGTTCCGCGCGGTTCAGACTGGTTTAGAGTGGTTTAGAGGGGTTCAGAGTAGTTTAGAGGGGTTCAGATGTTTTCAGGGGTATTTTGATGGGTTTAAAGGCGTCCAGAGGGGTTTGGAGGGGGTTAGAGGCGTTTAGAGTGGTTTAGAGGGGTTTAGAGTTGTTTAGAGGGGTGGAGGAGTATAGAGGAGTTCAGATGGATCCAGAGGGGTTTGAAGGTGTTTAACGTGAGTTCAAGGGGGTTTAGACGTGTTCAGAGTTGGTGGATGGTGTTTAGAGGAGCTTCGGGGCGGTTTCGAGGGGGTTAGCAGGGGTTCGATTGATTGATTATACCTTTAATAATCCTTTACAGGAAATTACAGTGCCACGGCAGCTTCAAGACAGACATAACACCACACATTTCCTCAAATAGCTTCCATACTTATCAAGTTAAAATACAAGTAAAAATACAAGTTAAAATACAATTAATGAAAAATAGTGCAGTTATTTATGCGCATTATATAACCTTATAGCAGCTGGTAAACAGGACTTCCTATGTCTCTCAATGTTTCACATTGGTGCAATCAGTCTCTGACTGAAGATGCTGCTCTGGATCACCTTCAGGGCATGGAGTGGGTGAGTGGGGTTGGTCATTATTGAACCCAGTTTGTTCAGAGTTCTGGCCTCTGCCACATGCTGGACCGTTCGTTGCTCAGCCCCGACCACTGAGTCGGCCTTCCTGATCAGCTTGTCCAGTCTGTTTTTGTCCGCTATGCGGGCGCCATCTCCCCAACAGGCCACAGCAAAAAACTGAGCACTGGCCACCACTGAATGGTAGACACTGCACAGTAGGGGTTGGCAGATGTTAAATGACCTCAGCCTCCGTAAAAAATACAGTCGGCTTTGTCCCTTCCTGTACACCGCCTCCATAGGACACTTCCAGTCCAGCTCACTGTCAAGCTGCACCCCAAGGTACATGTGGTTAGCGACCACCTCCACCTCAGTGCCCTTAATGGTGATTGGTGTTGCTTGAGTCCTCCTCCTCCCCCTCCTGAAGTCCACAACTATCTCCTTGGTTTTTGTGGTGTTAAGATGGAGGTTATTGTGTGCACTCCACTCCACAAAGTTACTTATTATGTCTCTATACTCCTCCTCATTGCCCCCTTTAATGAGGCCGACAACAGCTGTGTCATCCGAAAATTTCTGCAAAAAGCAGCTGTTGGTGTTATATTGGAGATCCGCTATGTAGATGGTAAACAGGAATGGAGCCAGCACAGTTCCTTATGGAGCCCCTGTGCTGCTCAAGATGGTGCTTGAGACATTGTTCTGTAGGCGCACGTACTGTGGTCTGAGGGAAAGGTAATCCAAACACCACAGTACCAGTGATGGATCCACTTTAATCTTCTCCATCTTCTCCCCTAGCAGTCGGGGCTGAATTGTGTTGAAGGCGCTTGAGAAGCCAAAAAATGTAATCCTTACAGATGCATCATTAGTGTCCAAATGTGTGTACACCCTCTGCAGCATGTAAATGAGGGCATCATCGACACTGATGTTTAGCTGATATGCAAACTGTAAAGGATCCATTTGCTTTGACACACGTCCTGATGTAGGAAAGGACAAGTCTCCCAAATGTCTTCATAATATGTGAAGTGAGCGCTACTGGTCTGTAGTCATTGTGGAGAGTGGGATGGGTCTTCTTTGGGACAGGTACCAGGCAAGATGTTTTACACAGCCTTGGAACCTTCTGTAGACGCAAGCTCAGGTTGAACAGGTGTGTTAGAATACCACCCAGCTCTGAAGAGCAGGTCTTCAGTAGCCTTGGGCTGGTGTCATCAGGCCCCACTGCTTTCCCTGGCTTCAGTCTGTCCAGCATCATCTTGACCTGAGCAGTATGAAGAGTCATAGGTGGGGCTGTTGGTGGAGTAGGAGGTGGAAAGAGGGGACTCCGTACATGTGACATCTCAGGAGTGATGGTGATGATGGAGAGAGGGAGGGGAGGTGGAGAGGAAGCAGCAATGGTCAGCAGACCAGTTGGGGGAGGCTGGGGTGGTGTGGGGCAGTCAAATCTGTTGAAAAATCTGTTCAGATCATCAGCCAGACTCTGTTCACCATCAGGCAGTGTACCACCTTTCTGCTCCATGCCCGTGATCTGTCGCATTCCAGCCCATACCTGCTTCACACCATCTTGCTGCAGCTGTCGTTCTAATTTGAACCTATAGGCTTCTTTCCCCTCCTTAATCCTCACCTTCAGTTCCTTTTGAAGTTCTTGGATTTTATTCCTGTCGCCCTGCCTGAAAGCCGTTTTCTTCTCATTTAGTAAGGCCTTCAGGCTGCTGGTAATCCAAGGTTTGTTATTAGGGTGGCAACGAATTACCCTGGATGGCATGATGTCATCATAACAGAAATTGATGTAATGGGTAATGCATTCTGTTAGTCCGTCAATGTCTTCCCCGTACTCCTCACAGAACACATCCCAATCTGTTGTCTCAAAACAGCACCTCAGGGCTTCATCTGCCTCAGGATACCAGTCTCTTGATGTTCTGGTGGTGACAGGCAGCCTCTTGGCAGCTGGGGTGTAGGAGGGAGAGAGATGTAGCATGTCGTGGTCTAATCGACCAAGAGGGGGCAGTGCAGTACATTTGTATGCATTTTTCACATTTGCATACAAAAGATCCAGCGTTTTATCACCTCTGGTTGTACTGTCAATACACTGTATAAAAGTGGGCAAAGTCTTAGCGAGACAGACATGGTTGTAATCTCCAGACACAGCAATGAACGCCTCTGGTTACTTGGACTGGAGTCCCGCTATAGTGGTGTGCAGCACGTCACACGCGACTTCCGCCTTGGCAGATGGAGGAATATAAATAACAATGGGTACCACCACAGTGAACTCCCTGGGTAGGTAATATGGTCTTAAACTAACCGCTAAAAGTTCAATGTCCTTGTTGCATATCCGTTCTTTGATAGTAGCGTGATTAGGGTTACACCACTTGTTGTTGACGAGCAGTAAAAGACCCCCACCTTTCTGCTTACCGCTCGCTCCGGTGTCCCTGTCCGCTCGTATCGTCCTGAAGCCGTTGAGACGGATCAAAGAATCGGGCGTGTGTTCCGTCAGCCACGTCTCTGTCAGGCTAACAATGCTGCTCTCCCGGTACACTTTCTGGTACCAGACCAGGGTTTCTAATTCGTCTAATTTGTTCGTTAGACAGCGAACATTTCCCATGGTGATAGATGGAAGGGCTGGTTTGAACGTCTCTCTCCATGTTCTCGTCAACCTCCTCTTGTTTCTCTTCACCCCTGCACGCGTTCCCCGATGTCTCCTCTGTAAGATTTCCCTCGATATGTCATGTCGAATCCCGAATATTGAGCCATGCACCATGCTTAGCAGTTTCTGACGGGTATATACCACGGCAGTTTGCTCCGCCCGTCTGGCCGATATCAGGCACATATTTCCACTCCACTCCCGTTCCCCAGATAGTATGGTTAAGTCTTGATTAAGAACTCAACAACACGCAATAGTTGTAGCTATAACACTTATATGTAGTCTACTAAAATACTAACTAAGCATACACACTAATAATCCTATATAATACTAAAATAAATATACACTACACACAGCTGCACGCGACACGCTGCCGTCTCACCGGCGCCATTGTCCAATCATGGTGACTGAGGTGTTCAAAGGGGTCTGGGGGTGTTTCGAGGGGGTTGGATGCGTTTAGTGTGGTTTAGAAGGAATCCGAGGGTTCTTAGTGGTTCAGAGGGGTTTGGAGTCGTTCGGATGGGTGTAGATTAGTTTAGACATGTCTAGAGGTGTATAGAGGGGCTTAGAAGGCTTCAGAGAGGTTCAGAAGGATTCGGAGGGAATTGCGTGTGTTTAGAGGGGTACAGAGGGGTTAGAGGTGGTTGGAGGGGTTTGGAGATCTTTAGACAGTTTTAGAGGGATTTATAGCGTTTCAGAGGTGTCCAGTTGGCTTAGAGGGGTTTAGAGGGATTTAGAGGAGTACAGCGTATTTTAGAGGTGATTAGAGGGATTTAGATTAGTTTAGAATGGGGTGTTGAGGGGCTAAGAGGGATTTGGAGGTGTCCAGAGGACTCCATCGGAGATCCGCGGGGCTTCGAGGGTTTTAGATAGATAGATAGATAGATAGATAGATAGATATAATTTATTGCCACACAACCAGGGTTGGTGGAAATTTCGGTTGTCAGCAGCAGTACAATAATAAAGAACACACAATAAAACTGTAACACAAACATCCACCACAGCATTCATCACTGTGGTGGAAGGCACAAACATTTAGCCAGTCCTCCTCCATTCCCCCCCCCTCGTGTACAGGACCAGAGTCCAGTCAGTCCAGGATCGGCTCTTCCTCACCGGAGACCGCGGCTTTAGATTGTTTTAGGCCGCAGGCCGGCGGTCGAGATTTAAAGTCCCCGCCGCAGCCAGAAGCACCGTAGACTGCAGGGCCGGCGGTCGAAGCTCCCCTCCAGGGGTGATGGTAAGTCCATGCCGGACCCGCGGTAGAAGTTGGCCGCGGGCCGGCGGTGATGGCTTCTTCTTCCCCCGGGTCCCCCACGAGAGATGCCGGGCTGTAGACGCCGCACCAGCTGGAGCTCTGCAGACCGCGGCTTCAGGCTGCGACTTCAGGCTGCCGGCTGCCCCGGGCCAGCGAAACGGAGCGCTCCCCTCCAGCGAGCCCCAGCGAGGGTCGCCCGCTCCACGCCGAGAGTCCACGCTTCACCCGCGGCTGAAGCCCCTGGCGCGTCTCCGGGAAAGGCCGCGTCGATCCTTGATGTTAGGCCACGGGGGAGGCGACCTGGAAAAAGTCGCCTCTAAATGGAGGAGGCGACCGAAGCGGTTTCCCCCTCACCCCCCTCCCCCACACCACCCCCCCCCCACACAAAACACACGAAGAAACACAAAATACACACTTTAAAACATACTAAAAAAAAAAAAAAGCTGGAAAAACTGACGAGCTGCTGGCATGGCTGCACACTTGGAGCGCCCCCTACAAGGTGTTTAGAGTAGTTTCAAGTGTTGTCGAGGGCTTTTGAGTTGTTTTGCGGGGTTCAGAGGGGTTCCGATGTGTTCAGAGGCGTTTAAAGGGGTTTTGAGGGGTTTAGATGGGTTCTGAGGTGTTTAGAGGGGTTTAGGTGTTTAGAGGGGTTTAGTGGTTAAGAGGGTTTCGGAGCGTTTTAGAGAAACGCTCCTCCGTGGAGTCGAGCGGGGGACAGGTTTCTTCTAGAGCCTTTCTTCTCTGCCGGACAGCAGAAGGCTCCCTGTGAAAGAAAAACTCGACGTCAGTTTACCTGACGGCCCGTTCTTTCACCTCCATAGCGGGAGCGCCTGACTCCCGCTGTGCCGCTGTTGCTCTGCTGGACGTAATGCCGCGAATGCGTGCTGAGCCGGTTCTTCACGGACTCACTCACGTGACTCCAAAGTAAAATAACCCATTATCTGTCATTTTGCACTTTATCAGTTTATTTATTCATGTGTTTTGTAGTCAATGCCTATTATGTTATGTGTGCTGAAGCAAAGCAAGAGTTCCATTGTCCAATCAGGGACACATGCCAATAAACTTGAACTTGAACTTGAACCCAGCTGAAAACCACTCTAAACACATCGAAACCCTCCAAATACGTCTAACCCCATGAACGCCGCTGAAAACCTCTGGACAACTCCAACCCCCTCTGAGCACATCTGAACCCCCCAAACCCATATAAAGCACTCTAAACCCTTCAAAACATATCTAACTCACTCTGAACACCACTGATCCCATCTAAACCCATCCAGAACATTCTAAACACCTCTAAACCCCTTGGAAGCTCTCTGAGCCATTCTGAACCGCTGTAACCTACCTTGAAACCACTATAATTCACCCTGATCTGCTCTGAACCTCTCTAAACCGGTCTAATCACTTCCAAACCTGTCCAAAACCGTCCCTGGACCCCTCTGAAAACCTCTAAACTATCTGGACACAACTGAACCAACCTAAATCCCTCGAAACCTAAAGACCTCTTAAACCCTCCAACCCCCTCTGAAACCCTTTAAACGCCTCTGACCCCCCGCTAAAATCCTGTAAACCCCTCAAAACAACTAAACCTCTATAAACCCCTCTGAAACCCGCTAAAACCCTCCACACTCCTCTAAATCCCTCCGCACCGATCTGAACACATCTGTACCCCTCTATACCGCTCAGAACATCTCTGGACGCCTTTAACCCTCTAAACCCACCTGCATATCCCTAAACCCATCTAATACACTCTAACCCCTTCTAAACTCCTCTAAACACTTCTAAATCCCTCCAAACCCTTTAAACCCCTCTAGAACCCTCTAAACCCATCTGAGCCGCCCTAAATCACTCCAAAATCCTCTAAACTCTCCTAAACTATTGAACCCCTCTAAACCTCTCTAAACACTTCTAAACCCCACAAACACATATGAACGCCTCTAAATCCCTCTAAACCTTTCTACACACCTCCAAGTCGCTCCAGCCGTCGGTAAACGTCTCTGAACACATCTGAACACCTCTAAACCTCTATAAACCCCATGTGAAAACCTGTAAACCCCTGTAAACCAATCGAAACCCCTCAGGACACCGCTGAATAAATCTGAACCCCTCTAAACTACTCTAAACCCCTTTAACCCCTATAAACCCACCAGAGCCCGTCTAAACCCATCTAAACCCCTATACACCAATCTAAACACATCTTCACTAATCTAATTTGGTTGGCGGCGCGACAGACGTCGCAGCGTCCTCTGTAGTCCATCAGTCTCTTTTTTTATTGTATTGTCCTGTTGAGTGTACAGTTTGTGGTGGGTTTTTGACTGTGTATGTGTGTGGGCCGGCGGGTGGGTGGGGAAAACTTTTAAATCTCTTCCCTGCACGGTGAACCGACCTTTTCCCTGTCGGGTCTCCGTTGCCGTTGGGGCCTAGCACCGTGGGGCGACCTCCATCCGGAACGACAGCTCAAGTCACGGAGCCGGCGGAGCTGCGTACCTACCATCGTGTAGCTGGCCGGCTTAGGAGCGTGGAGAGCTGCGGTGGCGCGCGGCTGCGACTCGAATCCGGTGGAACGTGACACCGGGAGCTCGCGGGTCCCCGGTGGGAGACTGCTTTGCGGGGCACCAACAACGGCGACTTCTCCCGCTCGAATTGCGGGGTTGATAGTGACCTGGTTGAAAGTGACTTAGATCGCCCGGCGCGGCTTTAAATGGCCGCGGACTTGCTAGCGCCCGCCGGGGGCTTTGACTTCGACTTCGCGAGAGGAATGTAGAGCAGGAGAGAGACAAGACTTTGCCTTCCATCACAGTGAGGAGGAGATTCACTTTACTGGATGTTTGTGTAAATTGTGTTGGTTGTGTGTATTGGTTCTTTTCTTGTATGACTGCAGAAACCAAATTTCGTTTGAACTTCATGTGAGGTCCAAATGACAAATAAACGGTATTCCACTTGTATTGGTATTGTAATCCACTTCAAACCCGTCTAAACACTTCTAAACATCTCCAACACGCTATCAACAACTCTAATCCCCTCTGAACCCATCTGAAAACCTCAAACCCCTCCAAATCCCCCTAAACCCTCTGCACCCTTCTAAACTCCTCTAAACCCCCCCTGGTGGCCGACTAGGAAAAGGGGAGATGCAGCGAGACCTGGGTGTCATGGTACACCAGTCATTGAAAGTGTGCATGCAGGTGCAGCAGGCAGTGAAGAAAGCGAATGGTATGTTAGCTTTCATAGCAAAAGGATTTGAGTATAGGAGCAGGGAGGTTCTACTGCAGTTGTACAGGGTCTTGGTGAGACCACACCTGGAGTATTGCGTACAGTTATGGTCTCCAAATCTGAGGAAGGACATTATTGCCATAGAGGGAGTGCAGAGAAGGTTCACCAGACTGATTCCTGGGATGTCAGGACTGTCTTATGAAGAAAGACTGGATAGACTTGGTTTATACTCTCTAGAATTTAGGAGATTGAGAGGGGATCTTATAGAAACTTACAAAATTCTTAAGGGGTTGGACAGGCTAGATGCAGGAAGATTGCTCCCGATGTTGGGGAAGTCCAGGACAAGGGGTCACATCTTAAGGATAAGGGGGAAATCCTTTAAAACCGAGATGAGAAGAACTTTTTTCACACAGAGAGTGGTGAATCTCTGGAACTCTCTGCCACAGAGGGTAGTCGAGGCCGGTTCATTGGCTATATTTAAGAGGGAGTTAGATGTGGCCCTTGTGGCTAAGGGGATCAGAGGGTATGGCGAGAAGGCAGGTACGGGATACTGAGTTGGATGATCAGCCATGATCATATTGAATGGCGGTGCAGGCTCGAAGGGCCGAATGGCCTACTCCTGCACCTAATTTCTATGTTTCTATGTTTCTAAATCACTATAAATCCCTCCAAATCGCTCCAAGCCCCTCTGAACCCGTCCGTACCCATATAAACCTCTCTAATCATCTCCAAATCACTAGTCCCCTCTAAAACGTTCCGAAACCCTCTTAACCACTAAACCCCTCTAAACCCCTAAACCCCTCTAAACACCTCAGAACCCCTCTAAACCCCCTCAAAACCTCTTTAAACGCCTCTGAACCCCTCGGAACCCCTCTGAACCCCGCAAAACTACTCAAAAACCATCGAAAACACTTGAAACGACTCTAAGCACCTCTACACCCCTCTAAACCACGCGAATCTCTGCTGGACTCCTCTGGACACCTCCAACCCCCTCTTAGCCCCTCAAATCGCTCTAAACCACCCTAAACTCATCTAAATCCCTCTAAGCACCTCTAAAATACGCTGTACGCCTCTAAATCCATCTAAATCCCTCTAAGCCAACTGAACACCTATGAAGCCCTATAAATCCCTCTAAACCTGTTTAAAGATCTCCAAACCCCTCCAAACACCTCGAACCCATCTGTACCGCTCTAAACACATGTAATTCCCTCCGAATCCTTCTGAACCTCTCTGAACCCTTCTAAACCCCTCTATACACCTCTAGACAAGTCTAAATTAATCTAAACCTACCCGAACGCCTCCAAACCCCTCTGAACCACTGTGAACCTCGGATTCCTTCTAAACCACACTAAACGCATCCAAACCCCTCGAAACACCACCAGACCCCTTTGAACCCCTCTGAACCGCTGCTAACCACATCGAAACCGCCCGAAGCTCCTCTAAACACCTTCCGCCACCTCTGAACACGTGTAAACCCGCTTGAACTAACGTTAAACACCTTCAAACCCCTCTGGATCCATCTGAACTCCTCTATACTCCTCCACCCCTCTAAACCACTCGAAACCCCTCTAAACCCCTCTAAACACCTATATACCCCTCCAAACCCCTCTGTACGCCTTTAAACCCATCAACATACCCCTGAAAACATCTGAACCCCTCTAAACTCCTCTGAACCCCTCTAAACCACTCTAAACCCGTCTGAACCGCTCGGAACACCTTTGAACCAATCTAACCTCGTCAAAACCCCTCTAAACTCCTCTGAACCCCTCTAAACCTACTCTCAACTCCCATGAACACCTCTAAACACCTATTGGCAACTCTCAACCGCTATAATCTCTCCAAACCCCTCTGAGCCCCTCTGAACCCCTCTAACACAATCTAAACTCCCTCTAATCACCTCCAAACTACTCTGAACACTTCTCAACCCCTCTAAACTCCTCCAAACTATAAACCCACTCATACCCCTCTAAACCACTCTAAACCTCTCTAACTCCATCTAAACCTCTCCAAGCACATCCAAACCCCTCTAAACAGATATGAGCACCTCTGAACCAATGTGTATACCTCTAACCCCCCTCTAAACAACTCTAAATCACTACAAACTTCTGAACCATCATAAACCTCTCTAAGCCACTCGAAACACGTTCTAACCCCCCTTCGAACAGATCTGAACCCCTATAAACCCCTCAAAAGCCCGCCAAACCACTCTAAACGCGTAATGACCCCTCTGAATCTGTTTAAACCCCTTCAAACACATCTGAACTACTCTGAACCACTCAAAACACATCAGAAACCGCTAAACACCTCTAAACTCCTCCAAAGCCGTCTGAACCCATCTGAACCCCTCTAAACACCCCTGACACTTCTAAATCCCTCTAAACACCTCTGAACCCATCTAAATAGTTCTATACCCCTCTAAACACTACTGAAAACCACCGAACCCCTCTAAATACCTCTAAACACCTCTAAACCCCTCTAAACACAGTTTGAACATATCTGAACCCCTCTAAACCCATCAACGCCCTCTAAACCCCTCTGAACGCTTCGGGACCCGTCTGAACCCCTCTAAACACCTCCACACCCCTCCAGACCCCGTCTAAACCCCATCAAAACCCCTCCAAACACCACTAAACGCATTGAAACTCCTGTAAACCCCACGAAACCCTTGTAAACACCTCCAAAAACTCTCAACCAATCTGAGTACGACTAAACCCCCTTCAACCTCTTTAAACCTGTCTAAAATTATCTAAACACTTCCAGCCCCTCTAAACTCATCTAACCCCTTCAAAACACATTTAAACCCCTGTGATTCAGATTCAGATTCAAACGTTATTGTCATTGTGCTGTGTACAGTGCAGAGACAACGACATGTAGTTATCATCTCCCCCAGATGAGCGAACATAGAATATGAGCAATACATCTATTTACTTACATTATGTAGTAGTAGTAGTAGTACATTTTTTTCTGGTGGAAGGAGTGTCTGGAGTGGGGGGGGGGGGGGGGGGGGGGGTGACTGGCAATCACCGAGGTAGAGTTAAGTAATGTAACTGCCGCTGGAAAGAAGCTGTTCCTGGACCTGTTGGTCCGGCAACGGAGAGCCCCGTATCGCCTCCCGGATGGTAGGAGGATAAACATTCCGTTGCTGCGGTGAGAGAAGCCCTTAACGATGCTGAGAGCCCTTCGCAGGCAGCGCTTACTTTGGACAGACTCAATGGAGGGCAGTGAGGAATCGGTGATGTGTTGGGCAATTTTCACCACACTCAGCAGTGCTTTCCCGTCGGAGACAGAGCAGTTGCCATACCATACTGTGTACAGTTGTTAAGGATGCGCTCGATGGTGCAGCGGTAGAAGTGTTCACCAGAATCTGAGGAGAGAGATGGACCTTCTTTAGTCTCCTCAGCAAGAAGAGACTCTGGTGAACTCTTTTAAACCCCTGTAACCCCATCTAAATCCCTCTAAACCCGCTTGAACACCTCTAAACTCCTCCTAACTCCTCTACGCTGCTCGGAACCATTGTGAACCTCTCTAAACAGCCTAAACCACTCTAGCACCAGCTAAACCCCTCTGAATCCCTCTAAGCCCATCTAAATCCCTCTAAAGCCCTATAAACGCATCTGAAACCCTCTAAAACTCTCTCAACCCCTCCAAACTCACACGCCTGAACCGCTCTGAACCCCTCTAAACCCCACTGTAATCCTCATCGATACGCCTCTAAACGTCTCTGAACATCTCCGAACGCCTCTAAACCACGCTGATGCCCTGTAACCCCTCTAAACCACTCTAAACACCTCCAAACTAATCGAAACCCATCTGAACCGCTCTAAACCCGTGTAAAGCCATCTAATCCCCTTTAAACACATCTGAAACCGTCTGAACGCCTATGAACCACTCTAAAGCTCTAAACCCCTCTAAACCACTCTGATCCCCTCTGAACCGCTCTAAACCCCTCGACATCCCTCTCAACCCATCTGAGCACATCTGAACCCCTGCACACCTTTCAAAACCCATATAAACACCTCTAACCCCTCCGAATCTGAGGAAGGACATTATTGCCATTGAGGGAGTGCAGAGAAGGTTCACCAGACTGATTCCTGGGATGTCAGGACTGTCTTATGAAGAAAGACTGGATAGACTTGGTTTATACTCTCTAGAATTTAGGAGATTGAGAGGGGATCTTATAGAAACTTACAAAATTCTTAAGGGGTTGGACAGGCTAGATGCAGGAAGATTGCTCCCGATGTTGGGGAAGTCCAGGACAAGGGGTCACAGCTTAAGGATAAGGGGGAAATCCTTTAAAACCGAGATGAGAAGAACTTTTTTCACACAGAGAGTGGTGAATCTCTGGAACTCCCTGCCACAGAGGGTAGTCGAGGCCAGTTCATTGGCTATATTTAAGAGGGAGTTAGATGTGGCCCTTGTGGCTAAGGGGATCAGAGGGTATGGAGAGAAGGCAGGTACGGGATACTGAGTTGGATGATCAGCCATGATCATATTGAATGGCGGTGCAGGCTCGAAGGGCCGAATGGCCTACTCCTGCACCTAATTTCTATGTTTCTATGTTTCTATGAACCCATCTGAACCCCTCAAAACCCCTCCAAATCCCTCTAAACACCTCTTAACCCTTCTGAACCCTCGAAATCTAATTAAATCACACCAAACCGCACGAAACCCCTCTGAACCCCTCTGAACCCATATGCAACTACATAATCACCTCTAAAACCCTCTAAGCCCCTCTAAATCCCTCTAAACACCTCCAAATCCACCTGCCTGCTCTAATCCTCTCTCAATCCCTCTAAACCCCTTTCAACGCTTCTAAACTCCTCTGAACTCCTCTAATCCCCTCTAATCTCCTCTGAAATACTATAAACCACTCTAAACCACACTAAACCCCTATCAATCCTTCAAACCCCTCATAATACATCTGAACCCAGCAAAAAGCCCACGCAACTCCTAGAAACACCTCTGCACCACTAGAAACCCATTAAAATCCCTCGAAAGCCCTCTAAACCCCTCAAAACACCTCTGAACACATCTGAAACCCCCTAAACCCTCCTACACGTCTCCAACTTCCACTCTTCTTGTTTTCGTGTATTTGAAGCTGGTTGGTTATATGACAGTTTCCCGTTCTTTACACAGTCCTTTGCGTTTTTATTGAACACTGCAAGATCCTTTGGGCTGCACTGGTTGGGTAGTAGGGGGCAGACAAGGCAGTGCTGCGTTGTATGGTCCTCTTCTCCACATTCACAGGTGGTGTGGCCAGTTTCATAGCCCCATCTGGCCATGGCAGCTTTTGATCGCCCTGTTCCTGTTCTCAGGCGGTTGAGCGTCTTCCACTGGACCCATGGTGCTTCTGAGCCCGGAGGGAGGGCTTCAGAAGGAGGGATACCCATGTCAGTATGAGCGGGGTCGTCCTCAAGCCTTTTTGTCCATAGTTGGAGTCTGGTTTCTTCCCGTGATGCTATTAGGGGCTGGACATGGCTGAGAAAGCTTCTCCTGGACTTCAGCCGTTGGGCCGGGGGTACACGTCCGCAGAGGACGTGGCGTTCATCACTGGTGGCCTTGGTCATCTCTACTCGGCTGGCGATTCCCGTCTCACATCAGCAGGGGCAATGCCAGCGAGGGGGTACAGGTTGTTTATGTTGGTGGGCTTCAAGCAGCCACTGATTGAGCGGCAGGTGTTATCCAGCGCTGGGTCTAGTTTCCTGGCATGGGATGATCTCTCCCAAACAGGACACGCATACTCCGCAGAGGAGTAGCACAGGGCCAGAGCAGTAGATCTTAATGTGTGTGCTGTGGCTTCCCATTTGGAGTTGGTCAGCTTCCGGAGGATGTTATTTCGGGAGTTAACTTTCAATTTGGTGTTTTTGACGTGTTCATTATAGCAGAGAGTGCGATCCAGTGTTACACCGAGGTAGACAGGGTTGGTGCAGTGCTCAAGAGGTGTTCCAGACCATGTGATGTTAAGGGGTCTGTTTGCTTCCCGGTTCCTGAGATGGAACGAACAGGCTTGGGTCTTCGCAGGGTTTGCGTGTAGGTGGTTGCGCTCGTAGTAGAGGTGTAGCTCATCTAGGGCTGAAGTGAGATTCGCTTCTACAGCTTCAAACGTACTCTCCACTGAAAGCCTCTAAACCCCTCTGATGCCATGTAAACCCCTCTAAACCCCTCTGAACATCTCTGAACATCTCTGAACATTTCTACACCCATGTAATCCACTCGAAACCCCTCGACACCACCCCTCTAAAATCCTCGAAACCCCTCTAAACCTCTCTAAACACCTCTAAACCCATTTAAATCCCTCTGAACACCCTAAACCCCTGTAAACCTCTCCAAGCCACCAAACCCCTCTAATCCCCTCTAAACCCCTCTGAGCCTCTATACACCCATGTGAAGCCATCTAATCCCATCTAAAAGTCTCTAAACCTCTCTACACTCATCTACACCCCTCTAATCCCATCTGAACCCTTATGAACCTAAAGCCCTGAAAACACCTCCAAATTCCTCAAAAACCCATCGGGACCTCTAAACCCATCGGAAACCATATGTATCCATCTGAACGGTTCTGAATCCCTCTAAATCCTTTAACCCCTAAATACCTCTAAACCTTTCTGAAAAATCAGAACTCCTCTAAACCCCTCGAAACCACTCTAAATCCCCCTTAAACCCTCTGAACCACTTTAAACTTCTCTAAACCCCTCTAAACCAGTCTTAACCCATCTGAACTCCTGTAAACCCCTCTAATTTCCTTTAAACGCCTCTACACACATCGTAAACTGTCTGCGTGTCTGTAAACCACTCTAAAGCCATCTAAACTCATCTGATCTCCTCTAAAACCCTCTAAACCACTCCAAATCAATCTAAAACCATCTGAACCCATCTGAACTCCTCTGAACAACTCTCAAAACCTCTTAACAGCTCTGAAACACCCTAAACCCCGCCAGCCCCCTCTCAACCCATCTCAGCACCTCTGAACTGATCCAAACTACTCCAAACAAGTCTAAACCCCTCTAAACACCACTGAACCCTTCTAAACCGCTCCAAACCACACATCTAAACCCTTCAGAACACACGTGAACCCCTCTAAACCGCTCTAAACCGCTCCAATCCCCTTTTATCCGCTCTAAACACATCTAGACCGCTCTAAAGCCCTCTAACACCCTATAAACCCCTCTAAACCAATCACAACACATATTAACTCCTCTAAACCACTCGAAACCCCCCTAAACACCTCAACATCTCAATCCGCTCTCACCCTTTCTAAACTCTTCTGAACCCATCTGAACCCCCTTTCAACCTCTTTCAACCCCTCGAAAGCCCTTTAAACCCCTCTAAACACATCTGAACACATCTGCAACCCTCTAAACCCCCTCAAACCCCCTCTGAACCTATCTAAACCCCCCTGTAAAGCCCTCTAATCCCCTGTACACGCATATAAATCAATCTAAACCTCTAAACACCTCTAAACTCCTGTAAACACCTCTAAAATCCTCCAAAACTCATCGGAACCACACGAAACACCTCTAAACCCCCACGAAAACTTTCCGTATCACTCTGAACGGCTCTGAATCCTCCTAAATCCTTTTAACCCCGACACCCCTCTAAACCTCTCAAACATTTCCGAACTCCTCTAAATCTCTAGAAACCACACTAAACCCCTTTTAGACCCCCTATGATGCCCTCTAAACATCTCGAAAACCCTCTAAACCACTCTAAACCCCCGTGAACCCCTCTGAACCCATCTGAACCTCTGAATCCCTCCAAACCTCTGAACACCTCTAATCCCCTCAGAACACCTCTGAAACCTTCTGAACCGCTCTAAACCCCCTCTAAATCCCTGCGTACTGCTATGACATGCTCTAAACTGCTCGAACCCCCCTCTAATCCATCTAAACCCCTCTAAACCCCTCCAAAACCCTCTAAAGTCCTCTAAAGCCCTCCAAACCCCTCTAAGCCCCTCTACCCCCCTTAAACCCCTCTAAACCCCCTTCAAACCCTAAACCAATCTCAACACATATTAACCCATCTAAACCAGTCTAAACATCCATAAACACCTCGAGACATCTGTAAACCGCTCTCAACATCGCTCAACTCTAAACTCCTCTCAACCCATCTGAACACGTCTAAACCCCTCTAAACATCTCTGAACATATGTAAAACCCTCTAAACTTATCTAACCCCTTCAACACACTTTTAAACCCCTCTAAACCCCTTTACACCCATGCAACCACATCTAAACCCCCTCTAAACACCCCTGAATACCTCTAAACACCTCTAAACACCTCTCAACCCCTATAAAGCCTCCAAACCCCTATGAGCACTTCTGAACACCGGTATATCCCTCTAACACAATCTAAACCCCTCTATACATCTCTAAAGTACTCTGATACCCTCAACGCCTATCTAAGACTCTTTAGAACCCACGGAACACAACAAAAGCCATCTAAATCCATCCAAACACCTCTGGGCACGTCTGAAACCCTCTAATACCCTCCAAAGATCTCTGAATACTTCTGAACACCTCTAAACACCTCCTAACCCCTCTTCACATGTAAACACATATAACCCTATCTAATCCCTTCTAAATCCCTCTAATCTCCCCTAACCCCTAAATACCTCTAATCCCCTCTAAACCACTTTGAACCCCTCTGAACCACTCAACACGCTCTAAACATATCTTAACCAGTCTAACCCCCTCTAAACCCATCTAAACCCCTCTACACATCTCTAAACCCCTCTAAACCACTTACGCAACTATAAACCCTTCCAAACCCCTCTAAACTCCCCTAAACCTCTAAGAACCCATCTGAACCCACTACCATATAACCATATAACCATATAACAATTACAGCACGGAAACAGGCCATCTCGACCCTTCTAGTCCATGCCGAACACATAATCTCCCCTAGTCCCATATACCTGCGCTCAGACCATAACCCTCCATTCCTTTCCCATCCATATAACTATCCAATTTATTTTTAAATGATAAACACGAACCTGCCTCCACCACCTTCACTGGAAGCTCATTCCACACAACTACCACTCTCTGAGTAAAGAAGTACCCCCTCATGTTACCCATAAACTTCAGTTCCTTACTACAAACCCCCCTAAACCACTCTAAAGCCCTCTAAATACCTATATAACCTATTAACCACTAAACCCATCTCAATCCCTATGTATATCTCTGAACACCTCAAACCCCTCCAAACGTCTAAACACCTCTAAACCCCGCCAAACCCCTCTCACCCTTCTGAACCTCTCTAAACACCTCGGAACCCGTCTAAATCCCCTACGAACTTCTATAAACCACTCCAAGCAACCCTAAACATCTATAAACACCTCTGTACACCTCTAACCCCCTCAAACCCCTTCTAAAACCCATACGAACCACTCCCAACACCTCTGAACCGCTCGAACCCCCTTTGAACGCCTCTGAAACCTCTAGAGTTTAACCTCTAGTACCGTTTAATCCCCTCTAAACCCAACGAATCCCTTTATAACCCCTTTTATAACCCGTCTTAATCGCTCTAAACCCGTCTAAACAACACCTCTAACCCCCAACAAACACCTATAAACCCCTCCGACCTCTGAATTATCTGAACCCCTCTAAACACTTCTAAACCTCTATAAACACCTCTAACCCCATCTAATCCCATCTATAGATGACACAGCTGTTGTCGGCCTCATCAAATGGGGCAATGAGGAGGAGTATAGAGATACAATAAACAACTTTGTGGAGTGGAGTGCACACAATAACCTCCATTTCAATACCACAAAAACGGAGGAGATAGTTGTGGATTTCAGGAGGGGGTGGAGGAGGACTCAACCAATCACCATCAGGGGCACTGAGGTACCTTGGTGTGCAGCTTGACAGTGAGCTGGACTGGAAGAGTCATATGGAGGCGGTGTACAGGAAGGGACAAAGTCGACTGTATTTCTTAAGGAGGCTAAGGTCATTCAACATCTGCCAACCCCTACTGTGCAGTGTCTACCATTCAGTGGTGGCCAGTGCTCTGTTTTTTGCTGTGGCCTGTTGGGGAGAAGGCGCCCGAATAGCGGACAAAAACAGACTGGACAAGCTGATCAGGATGGCCGGCTCAGTGGTCGGGGCTGAGCAACTAACGGTCCAGCAGGTGGGAGAGGCCAGAACTCTAAACAAACTGGGTTCAATAATGAACAACCCCACTCACCCACTCCACGTCCTGAAGGTGATCAAGAGCAGCATCTTCAGTCAAAGACTGATAGCACCAATGTGCAACACTGAGAGATATAGGAATTATTGTATACCAGCTGCTATAAGGTTTTACAATGCACAAAATAATTTTTAGTATTCGAGGGATTTAAATGGGTTTCTAGTGGTGCCGAGGTGTTTCTAGGGGTTGCGTGGGCTTTAGAGGGGACTCGAGTGGTTCCAATGGTTTTAGAGAGGTTTAGATGTGTTCCGATGGGTTCAGAGAGGTATGGAGGGATTTACAGCGGTTCAGAGGGGTCCATAATGGTTTAGAGGGGGTTAGAGGGTTGTTGAGGGGTTTAGAGGTGTTCAGATGTGTTCGGAGGGGTTTCGAGGGTGTTAGAGGGGCTTAGAGAGTATTAGGGGGGTTCAGAGTGGTTCAGGGGGGTTTGGATATTTAGAGGGATTTAGAGGCTGTTAGAAGTGTATACAGGTGTTCAGAGGTGCTCAGAGTGGTTTGCATGGGTTTATAGGGGTTCAGAGAAGTTTAGACGTGTTTAGAGCGGTTCAGAGGTGCTCGAGGGGTTTAGATGTGGTTAGAGAGGTTTAGAGGGGTTTACGGGGGATTATAGAGGGTAGAGGGTTTCCGAAGGGTTCCGTGCGGTGTAGAGGGGTTAGGAGGAGTTTAGAGGGGTTCAGAAGTGTTCAGGGATGTTTAGATGGATGTCGATGGCTTTTGATTGGTTTTGCGCGGTTCAAAGGGTTTGAAGAAGGTTAGAGGGGGTTATAGTGGTCTGTAGGGGGGTTTAGAGGCGTTCAGAGCAATTCCGAAGTTTTCAGGGGTGTTTAGAGGGGTTAAGACGTGTTCGGACGGGGTAGAAGGTGTTTAGAGAAGCTTAAAGAGCTGTAGCCGGTTTCAGACTGGTTCAGAAGGGTTTGTAGCGATTTACAGGGGTTTAGAGGGAGTTAGAGGGATATACGGTGGTGCAGAGGTGCCCAGGTGAGTTTAGATGGGTTCAGATGTGCTTAGAGAGGGTTTACATAGCGTTAGAGAGGTTTAGAGGGATTTAGAGGGGTCTGTAGGGCTTTAGTGGACTTTAGAGGGGTTTAGAGGGGTTTAACGGGGTTTAGAGGGATTAGAGGGGGGTTTCGAGCGGTGTAGAGGGGTTCATATCAGTTCAGACGGAACTAGAGGGATTTAGAGGGGGTTTAGTGCGGTTCAGAAGGTTTCAGAGGTGTTCTGAGGGGATTAGAGGTGTTCAGATGTTTGTTGGGATTCAAAGAGGCTCGGAGGGGTCATAGGGTTTCGGGGGGGGGGGTTAGACTGGTTTAGAGATGTGTCGAGATGTTTAGAGGGGCTCATAGGGGTTTAAGAGGGGTTTAGTGTGGTTTCTAGAAGTGTAGATAGTCGGAAGTTTTAGACAGGTTTGGAGGGTTTTCGGGGTTAAAAGGATTTTGGAGGATTCAGAGCCGTTCAGAGTGATACAGAAGGTTTTCGTGGGGTTTAGAGGTGTTTCGAGTGGTTGAGAGCGATTTGAGATGTTGAGAGGTGGTTCGGGGGGTTACGAGTGGTTTAGAGGAGTTAATATGTGTTGTGATTGGTTTAGAGAGATTTAGAGGGTTGTCGAGGGCTTTAGAGCGGTTTAGGGGGCTTTGGAGGGGATAAGAGGGGATTAGAGCGGTTTAGAGCGGGTTAGAGGTGTTCGGAGGTGTTCTGATGGGTTTACAGGTGTGGTTTGGAGCGGTTTAGAAGTGTTCAGTGATGTTTAGAGGGGCTTAGAGTTGTTTGGAGTTGTTTGGAATGGTTCAGAGGGTTTTAGATTGGTTTGGAGTGGTTTAGAGGGTTTTAGATGAGATCAGAGGAGTTTAGATGGCTTTAGAGTTGTTTACAGGCATTCAGATAGTTTACGATGTATGTAGAGGCGTTTAAAGGAAATTAGAGGGGTTTACAGGATTTCAGATGGGTTAAGACTGGTTTAGCGGGGTTTAGAGAAGTTTAAAGTGGTTCAGAGGGTTTAAGACGGTTTTAGAGCGGTTTCGAGGGGTTTAGAGGAGTTCTGAGTTTTCAGAGAGGTTTAGAGGGGTTTAGGGGTTAGAGGATTAAGAGGGATACAGAACCGTTCAGAGGGATACATAGGGCTTTCGAGGGGGTTAGAGGTGTTCCGAGTGGTCCCGATGGGTTTTGGAGGAATTTGGAGGTGTTTTCAGGAGTTTAGGTTCATAACGGTTCAGATGCGATTAGAGGGGTTTAGATGTGTTTAGAAAGATTTAGAGGGGTTTAGAGACTTTTAGATGTGAGTAGATGGCTTCACATGGGTTTATAGAGGTTCAGAGCGGTTTAGAGGGGATTAGAGGGGTTTGGTGGCTTGGAGAGGTTTACAGGTGTTTAGGGTGTTAGATGGGTTTAGAGGTGTTTAGAGAGGTTTAGAGGGGTTTAGACGTGTTTAGAGGGGTGGTGTCGATGGGTTTGGAGTGGATTACATGGGTGTAGAAATGTTCAGAGGTGTTCAGAGGGGTTTAGTGGAAGTTGGACGTGTTAGGGGGGTTTACGGGGTTGCAGAGGTGTTCAGAGGTGTTTAGAGGGGCGTAGGGGGCTTTCGAGGGATTCAAATGGGTTTCTAGTGATGCCGAGGTGTTTTTAGGGGTTGAGTGGTCTTTAGAGGAGACTCGAGTGGTTCCAAGGGGTTTAGAGAGGTTTAGAGGGGTACCGATAGGTTCAGTGAGGTATGGAGGGATTTAGAGGGGTTCAGAGGGGTCCATAAGGGTTTTGAGGTGGTTAGAGGGCGGTTGAGGGGTTTAGAGGTGTTCAGATGTGCTCGGAGGGGTTTCGAGGGTGTTATAACGGCTTAGAGAGGTTTAGAGGGGTTCAGAGGGATTTGGAGGGGCTTCGAGGGTTTAGAGGGGGATAGAAGGGTATACATGTGTTCAGCGGTGCTCAGAGGAGTTTGCAAGTATGTATAAGGGCTCAGAGAGTGCTTATAGGTGTTTAGATAGGCTGAGAGAGGTTTAGAGGGGGGTTAGAGGTGGATGTTACAGATGTTTAGAGGCGTTAAAAGGTTTCTGAGGGGTTCAGATGTGTTTTGATGGGATTAGATGGGTTTAGAGCGGTTTAGATAATTTTAGGCGGGGGTAGAGGTGTTCCGAGCGGTGTAGAGGGGTTTGGAGGAATTTACAGGGGTCCAACAGTGCTCAGGGGTGTTTAGATGGATTTCGAGTTGTTAAGAGGGATTTCAATGGGTTCCGAGGGCTGTCGATTGGTTTTGCGGGGTTCAGATGTACTATGTGGGGTTTCAAGGGTTTAGAGGGGTTTAGAGGGATTTAGAGTGGTTTAGAGTGGTTTGGAGTGTTTCACAGTGGTTTAGAGGTGTTCTGAGGAGTTTAGAAGCATTGAAAGAGGTTTAGAGGGATTTAGAGGAGATTAGAGCAGTCAGGTGAGTTTGGAGGGGTTTAGAGGGATTTGGAGTGGTTTTGTGGGGTTCAGAGGGGTTCAGAGGGGTTCAGAAGGGTTTAGAGAGGCTGAGAGCGGTGTAGAAATGTTTAGAGGTGTTTAGGGGCGTGTAGAGGGGTTTAGAGGGGATTAGATCTGTTTAGAGCGGTTTAGAGGGGTTCAGAGCAATTCAGAGGGAATTAGCGCGGTTTAGGTATTTACAGCGGTTTAGAGGGTCTTTACAGCGGTTCAGAGGGGTTCAGAGGTGTTCAGAGGGTTTTAGAAGTTTGGAGGGTTCTGGAAGGGTTTAGATGGTTTCAGTGATGTTCAAAGGGGGTTAGAGGCGTTTATATGGGTTTAGAGTGGTTTAGAAGAGTGCGCAGGGGTTCAGAGGTGCTCAGATGGGTTGAGAAGGATTTCGAGGTGTTTAGATGGGTTCAGAGGGGTTTAGAGTGGTTTGGAGTGGTTTAGAGGGGTTCAGAGGGGATCAGAGTGGTTTAGAGGGGTTTAGAGCTTTAGAGTGGTTCAGAGTCGTTCAGACTGTTTCATAGGCGTTTAAAGGGGATTAGATGGCTTTACACGGGTTTAGAGGGGTTCAGATGGGTTTCGATTGGTTTGGAGGGGTGTAGAGTGGTTTAGAGGGGTTTCGCGGTGTTCAAGTATGTTCAGGTGGATTTAGAGGGGGTTACAGGGCATCAGAGTTGTTTAGAGGCGTTCGGAGATGTTCAGAGACGTTTAGAGGCGTATCGATGGGGATTACAGTGGGGTTTAGAGGGGTTCAGAGCGGTATAGGGGAGTGAGTTTGGAGGGGGTTAGAGGGGTTTAGAGGGTTTCAGATGCGTGTATAGGGGTTTAGCGGGATTTAGATGGGCTTAGAGGGTTTTAGAGGGGTTTAGAGGGGTTTAGATGGTGCCAGAGTGGTTTAGGCTGTTTAGAGGGGTTCACAATGGTTCCGAGCGGTGTAGATGAGTTAGGAGGAGTTTAGAGGGGTTCAGAAGTGTTATGGGGTTTTTAGATGGATTTAGAGGTGTTCAAGGGGGTTTAGAGGGGTTTAGATGGGGTTACAGGGGTTTAAAGGAGTTCACCAGAGTCTCTTCTTCCTGAGGAGACTAAAGAAGGCCCATCCCTCTCCTCAGATTATGGTGAACTTCTACCGCTGCACCGTCGAGAGCATCCTTAACAACTGTACACAGTATGGTATGGCAACTGCTCTATCTCCGACCGGAAAGCACTGCAGAGTGTGGTGAAAATTGCCCAACGCATCACCGATTCCTCACTGCCCTCCATTGAGTCTGTCCAAAGTAAGCGATGCCTGCGAAGGGCGCTCAGCATCGTTAAGGGCTGCTCTCACCCCAGCCACAGACTGTTTACCCTCCTACCGTCCGGGAGGCGATACAGGTCTCTCCGTTGCCGGACCAACATGTCCAGGAACAGCTTCTTCCCAGCGGCTGTTACATTACTTAACTCTGAACCTCGGTGATTGCCAGTCACCCCCCCCCCCCCTCCAGACACTCATTCCACCAGAAAAAAAATGTACTACTACGACATTATGTACGTAAATAGATGTATTGCTCATATTCTATGTTCGCTCTTCTGGGGAGATGCTAACTGCATGTCGTTGTCTCTGCACTGTACACTGCACAATGACAATAACGTTTGAATCTGAATCTGAATCTGAATCACAGGGGTTTAAATGTGTTTGAAGGGGTTAGATGAGTTTAGAGGGGTTGCGAGGTGTTCTGAGTTGTTTACATTTATTTAGAGGGGGTTGGAGGTGTATAGAGAATTTTAGACTGGGTTAGATGGGTTGAAGGGGGTTTAGACGTGCTCAGATTGGTTGAGAGTTTTTAGAGATGTTTAGAAGGGTTTCGAATGGGTTTCGTGGGGTTTACAGGAGTGTCGTGGCGTTCAGTGGTGTTTGGAGGGGTTTCGAGGGGTTTAGATGGAGTCTGGAGGGGAGTGGAGATGTTTAGAGGGGTTCAGACGGGTCCCGAAGAGTTCAGAGGGGTTTAGAGGGCTTTAGAGGGCTTTGGTGCGTTTAGAGGCGTTCAGATATGGTCAGAAGTGGTTTAGAGGGGTTTAGAGGGGTTCAGAGTTGTTTAGAGCTACTCGGAGGTTTCCAGGAGTGTTTAGATGGGTATAGAACGATTTAGATGGGTTCAGTGGTGTTTAGAGGGATTTAAACGTTTCAGGGGTGTTTAGAGTGGTTCAGATGGGTCCATAGGGCTTTAGAGGAGTTTAGAGGTGTTTAGATGGGTCCAGAGGGATATTTAGGTGTTTAGTGGGGTTTAGCGGGTTCTGATGTGTTTTGAGTGGTTCAGAGTAGTTCAGACGTTTTTGAAGGGGTTTAAACAGATTCAGAGGGGTCCTTACGTGTTTACAGTGGTTTGGAGGGCTTTTGAGTGGTTTATAGGGGTTCAGATGTGTTCGGAAGGGGGTTAGAACGTGTTTCGGGAGGCTTAGAGAGGTTTAGGGTGGTTCAGAGGGGTTCAAACGGGTTTGTAGGGATTTATAGTGGTTTAGAGGGGGTTAGAAGGATATACAGTGGTGCAGAGGTGCTTAGAGGTGTTTAGAGGTGTTGGGTTTAGAGGTGTTGGGTTTACTTTTGTTGGGTTTAGAGGTTTCAGATGTGTTCGGAGGGATTGAGAGAGGTTTAAAGTTGCTTAGATAGGCTTAGAAGTGTTCAGAGTAGTTTGGAGGTGATTAGAGGGGGTGTAGATTGTGTTAGAGGGGTTCAGATGGGCTCAGAGGGGTTTGGAGAGTTTACAGCGGTTGAGAGGTGCCAAGAGGTGTTTAGAGGTGTTCATGGGAGTTTAGAGCGGGGTTAGAGGTGTTCAGAGGGGTTTTGACGGGGTTGGATTGGTTCAAAGGGGTTCCGAGCGGTTCAGACGGGTTTAGATTGGTTTAGAGGGGTTCAGAGGAGTTTAGAGGGGGTGCAGATGTGTTCAGGGGTATTTAGATGGGTTTAAAGGCGTCCAGAGGGATTTGGAGGGGTTTAGAGGTGTTTAGAGGGGTTCAGAGGGGTTTAGAATGGTTTAGAGGGGAGTGGAGGAGTATAGAGGAGTTCAGATGGATCCAGAGGGGTTTGAAGGGGTTTAACGTGAGTTCAAGGGGGTTTATACGTGTTCAGGGGTGGTTGGAAGTTGTTTAGAGGAGCTTCGTGGCGGTTTCGAGGGGAATAGCTGGGGTTTAGAGGTGTTTAAAGGGGTCTGGGGGTGTGTCGAGGGGTTTGGATGCGTTTAGTGTAGTCTAGAAGAAATTCGAGGGGTTCGCAGTGGTTCAGAGGGGTTTGGAGGCGTTCGGGTGGGTTTAGATGAGTTTAGACATCTCTAGAGGTGTATAGAGGGGTTTCGAAGTGTTCAGAGAGGTTCATATGAAGAAAGACTGGATAGACTCGGTTTCTACTCGCCAGAATTTAGAAGATTGACGGGGGATCTTATAGAAACTTACAAAATTATTAATGGGTTGGACAGGCTAGATGCAGGAAGATTGTTCCCGATTTTGGGGAAGTCCAGAACAAGGGGTCACAGTTTAAGGATAAGGGGGAAATCTTTTAGGACCGAGATGAGGATAACCTTTCTCACACAGAGAGTGGTGAAACTCTGGAATTCTCTGCCGCAGAAAGTAGTTGAGGCCAGTCCATTGGCTATATTTAAGAGGGAGTTAGATGTGGCCTTTGTGGCTAAAGGGATCAGGGGGTATGGAGAGAAGGCAGGAACAGGATACTGAGTTGGATGATCAGCCATGATCATATTGAATGGCGGTGTAGGCTCAAAGGGCCGAATGGCCTACTCCTGCACCTAATTTCTATGTTTCTATGTTTCAGAAGGATTCGGAGTGAACTGCATGTGTTTAGTGGGGTACATAGGGGTTAGAGGGGGTTGGAGGAGTGTGGAGATCTTTAGACAGGTTTAGAGGGATTTATAGGGCGTCAGAGGTGTTCAGGTGGCTTAGAGGGATTTAGAGGGATTTAGAGGAATACAGAGTATTTTAGGGTTGCTTAGAGGGATTTAGATGAGTTTATGGTGGTTTAGAGGGATTCTTAGGGGCTAAGAGGGGTTTGGAGGTGTCCAGATTAGTCCAGCGGAGATTCGCGTGGTTTCGAGGGGTTTAGAGGTGTTTAGAGTGGTTTCAAGTGGTTTCGAGGGGTTTCAAGTTGTTTTGCGGAGTTCAGAGGGGTTCCGCTCGTTTAAAGGGGTTTTGAGGGGTTTAGAGGTGTTCTGAGGGGTTTAGAGGGGTTTAGGTGTTTAGAGGGGTTTAGTGGTTAAGAGGCTTTATGAGCGTTTTAGAGGGGTCTAGTGATTTGGAGGTGATTAGAGAGGTTTATATGGGTACGGACGGGTTCAGAGGGGCTTGGAGCGATTTGAAGGGATTTATATTGATTTAAGGGGGTTTAGAGTAGTTCACAAGGGTGCAGAGGGTTTAGGGGGATTTGGAGGGGTTTGAGGTTTTCAGATGGTTCAGAGGGATTAGAGGTGTTGATAGCGTTTTGGAGATGTTTAGAAGTGTTTAGACGGGTTTGAAGTGGATTACAATCCCATTACAATACAATACCGTTTTTTTTGTCATTTCAACCTCACATGAAGTTCAAACGAAATGTGGTTTCTGCAGGCATACAAGAAAAGAACCAAGACACACGACCAACACAATTTACACAAACATCCATGACAGTGAATCCTCTCCTCACTGTGATGGAAGGCAAAGTCTTGTCTCCCTCCTGCTCTCCATTCCTCTCCCGAAGTCGAAGTCAAAGCCCCCGGCGGGCGCTAGCAAGTCCGCGGCCATTTAAAGCCGCGCCGGGCGATGTAAGGCCAGGCTCCAGGTCACTATCAAGACCGCAATTCGAGCGGGAGAGGTCGCCGTTGCCGGTGCCCCGCAAAGCAGTCTCACACCGGGGACCCGCGAGCACCCGGTGTCACCATCCACCGGAGTCGAGGTAGGTACGCAGCTCGGCCGGCTCCGTTTGTTGAGCAGTCGTTCCGGATGGAGGCCGCTCCACGGTGCTAGGCCCCAACGGCAATGGAGATCCGACAGGGAAAAGGTCGGGTCCCCGTGCAGGGAAGAGATTTAAACATTTTCCCCACCCACCCGCCGCCCACACACATACACAGTCAAAACCCAACCACAAACTGTACACTCAACAGGACAACACAATAAAAAAGAGACTGACGGACTACAGAGCACGCTGCGACGTCTGTCGCGCCACCAACCCAATTAGAGGAATGAGGATGTGTTTAGATTGGTCTGGAGGGCATTAGATGGGTTTAGAGGGGCTCTGGTGGGTTTAGAGGGGTTCAAGGGGTTTAGAGTAGATTAGAGGGGTTCAGAGTTATTCAGAGGTGTCCGGAGGGGTTTCGATTGGTTTACAGGGGTTTAGACGGTTTCACATGGGGTTTATAGATGTTTAGATGTGTTCAGAGGTGTTCAGAGACGTGTACGGGCGGTTGGAGCGACTTGGAGGTGTGTAGACAGGTTTAGAGGGTTTTAGAGGCGTTCAAAGCTGTTCAGAGGGGTTTAGAAGTGTTTAGAGGGGTTTAGAGGGGTTCAATGGTTTACGGGAGTTTAGAGAGGTTTAGAGTGATTTAGAGGGGTTCAGATGGGTTTAGAGGTTTCTAGAGGGGTTTATAATGGTTTAGAGGGATTTAGAGGTGTTTAGAGGAGTTTAGAAGGGGTTAGAGGGTGTTAGAGGTGTTTAGGGATGTGTAGGTGAGTTTAGAGGGTTAAAGGCGTCCAGAGATGTTCAGAGCGGATTGGAGGGGTACAGATGTGTTCCGATGGGTGCGGAGGGATTTAGAGGAGTTTGGAGGGTGTTAGAGGGATTCAGATGGGTTTATATAGGTTTAGTTGTTTTGAGGGGTTTCGAGGATTTTAGCGGGGGGTCAGAACGTTTAAAGGGTTTCGGAGGGGTTCAGAGGGGGTTGGAGGGTTTAAGAGGTCTTTATGTTTCGATGGATTTACGTTGGTTCAGTTGTATTCAGATAGTTTACAGGTTTTCAGATGGGTCCCGTGTGGTTTGGACAGGGTTCGAGGGGATTAGAGCGGTTTAGAGCGGTTTAGAGAGGTTCAGAGTAGTTCAGGGTGAATTAGAGGGGTTTGAATGTGGGTTACAGCGGTTCAGAATGGCTCAGAGAGGTTCCGAGGGGTTTGGAGGTGTTTGTGATGGTTTGGCGGTGTGTAGAGGGGTCTAGTTGTGTTCAGAGTGGGTTAGAGGGGCCCCGAGGTGTTCACAGGGGTTTATATGGGGTTAGACGTATTTGGAGTGTGTCGAAGTGTTTAGAGGGGTTTCCAGGGGTTTCCATACATCCAGCTATGGGTGTAGAGGAGTTTACAGGGGTTTCGATGGGTTTAGAGGGGTTTGATGCGGTTTAGAGCGGGTTCGAGGGGTTTCGATGTGTTTAGAAGGGTTCAACGGGTTTCGAGTGGTTTCGAGTGGTTTTGAGGGGTTCAGTTGAGGTATGAGGTGTTCGGAGGGGGTTAGAGGGGTTTAGAGCGGTTGAGAGTTGTTCGGTGAGATTTAGAGAGGTTCAGGGTGGTTTAGATAGTTTTATAGGGGTTGAGAGCGGTTTAGAGGGGATTGGAGCAGTTTAGATGTCTTTACACAGGTTTCAAGGGATTTTGATTGGTTCAGGGGTGTTCAGATATTTTAGAGGTTTTTAGAGGGGGTCGGAGTGATTTGTACGGGTCTCTGTCTGACAGGGGGTTGGAGAGGGTTTACAAGGGCTTAGATGCCTTTACATGGGTTTACAGGAGTTTACAGTTGTTTACGTGGATTTACAGGAGATTACAGTGGTTTAGAGGGGTTTAGAGGGGTTTACACGGATTAGAGGGGTTTAGCGGGGTTTACGTGGGTAAACAGTGGTTTAGAGAGGATAAGAGGGGTTTAGAGGGATTTACAGGGTTGCGGGGATTGAGGTGTTTGGAGGGGTTTGGAGTTGTTTATATGGGTTAGAAGTGTTTCGATGGGTTTAGAGGTGTTTAGAGATGTGTTGAGGGGTTTTGAGGGGTTTTGAGGGGTTTTGAGTTGTTTGGAGGGGTTTAGAGTGGTGTAGTTGCGTTTACTGGTATTGCATGGGGTTTACAGAGGTTTAGAGGGGTTTACAGCGATTTACAGGGGGTTAGAGTGGTTTGGAGGGGTTTACAGGGGGTGTAGGTGAGTTTACACGGGGTTTCAGCAGTTAGCATGGGATAGACTCGTCTGGAGAGGATTAGAAGGGGTTTCATGTGTTGTGGTGTGTTTACAGGGTTTAGAGGGGTTTACATGGCTTTAGAATGGGTTTAGAGGTGTTTAGAACGGTTTACATGGAATTTAGCCGGATTTGGAGGGAGATTAGAGGGGTTTAGAGGGGTTTACATGGGTTTACAGGTTTTTAGAGGGACAGAGCGGTTTTGAGTGGTTTAGAGGGGTTTAGTGGTTTCGACACATTTAGATGCGGTTAGAGGGGTTTAGAGGTGTGTAAAAGTGGTTTACAACGGTTTACAGGGGTTTAGAGCATTGTATATAAGTTTAGAGGTGTTTGGAGCGGTTTAGCGGGGGTTCGAGGGTTTAGAGGTGTTTGGAGGTGTTTGAATGGTTTGGTGGGATTTAGAGGGGTTTACATGGGTTTAACCATATAATAACCATATAACCATATAACAATTACAGCACGGAAACAGGCCATCTCGACCCTTCTAGTCCGTGCCGAACACATAATCTCCCCTAGTCCCATATGCCTGCGCTCAGACCATAACCCTCCATTCCTTTCCCATCCATATAACTATCCAATTTATTTTTAAATGATAAAAACGAACCTGCCTCCACCACCTTCACTGGAAGCTCATTCCACACAGCTACCACTCTCTGAGTAAAGAAGTTCCCCCTCATGTTACCCCTAAACTTCAGTCCCTTAATTCTCAAGTCATGTCCCCTTGTTTGAATCTTCCCTACTCTCAATGGGAACATCTTTTCCACGTCAACTCTGTCTATCCCTCTCATCATTTTAAAAACCTCTATCAAGTCCCCCTTAACCTTCTGCGCTCCAAAGAATAAAGCCCTAACTTGTTCAACCTTTCTCTGTAACTTAGTTGCTGAAACCCAGGCAACATTCTAGTAAATCTCCTCTGTACTCTCTCTATTTTGTTGACATCCTTCCTATAATTAGGCGACCAAAATTGTACACCATACTCCAGAATTGGCCTCACCAATGCCTTGTACAATTTTAACATTACATCCCAACTTCTATACTCAATGCTCTGATTTATAAAGGCCAGCACACCAAAAGCTTTCTTTACCACCCTATCTACATGAGATTATACTTTCAGGGAACTGTGCACAGTTATTCCCAGATCCCTCTGTTCACCTACATTCTTCAATTCCCTACCATTTACCATGTACGTCCTATTTTGATTTGTCCTGCCAAGATGTAGCACCTCACACTTATCAGCATTAAACTCCATCTGCCATCTTTCAGCCCACTCTTCCAACTGGCATAAATCTCTCTGTAGACTTTGAAACTCTACTTCATTACCCGCAACCCCACATATCATAGTATCATCTGCATACTTACTAATCCAATTTACCACACCATCGTCCAGATCATTGATGTACATTCTAGTCAACTGTATGTACATACAGTTTAGAGGTGTGTATAGTGGTTCGCAGGAGTGTACAGGGGATTTCGACGGGTTTACCGAGGTATTGAGGATTTTCGAGTGGTTTCGATCCGGTATCGGGGGGATTTGAGGGTGTTAGAGCGATTTCGATTGGTTACAGTGGTTGAGAGGGGTTTAGAGGCTTGTGGAGGTGTTTAAAGTATATTAGGACGGTCCAGAGGTGTTTAGAGGGCATTAGAGCGTTATAGGAGGTTTAGAGGGGTTTAGAAGAGTGTTGATAGGTTCACAAGGGTTGTCAGGTGTTTACAGGGGTTTAATATGATTTACATGCGTTTAGAGGGGTTCACATTGGTTTACAGGCGTTTAAAGGGGTTTAGAATGGTTTTAGTGTTTAGAGAGGATTAGACGTGTTCACAGGTGTTTTGAGGCTTTTGCGGGGTATCAGAAGGGTATGGATGGAGTTACATGGGTTTAAAGCTGGGGTATGTGCGGGGGTTTAAGGAGGTTTAGAGGGGGTTTCAGGTGTGTTCAGGTGTTTTCAACTGTTTACATGTGTCTACATAGTTTTACAGGTATTTACCCGGGTCTACAGAGGTTTACAGGTGTTAACAATGGTTCACCGGGGTTTACAGAGGTTTAGAGGCGTATGCGGGGGATTTAGAGGGGTTTACAGGGGGTTTACAGGGGTTTAGAGGTGATGTCAAGGTTTAGAGCGTTTTGCAGTGGTTTACAGGTGTTTAAAGATGTTTGGGGGGATTTACAGGGGGTTTACATGGGTTTGCAGTGGTCTACTGAAATGTTCAGTGGTCTACTGAAATCTACAGAGGTTTACAGTGGTTTACACGGGGTTTACAGGGGTTTACAGAGGTAGAGAGTGGTTTAGTTGTTTAGGGGGGTTTGGAGTGGTTTCTGGGGATTTACATTAGTTTAGAGGGGTTTACAGGTGTTGTGAGTGGTTCAGTGTGGAATAGATAGATAGATAGATAGATAAGGTACACAAAATTGCTGGAGGAACTCAGCGGGTGCAGCAGCATATGTGGAGCGAAGGAAATAGGCGACGTTTCGGGCCGAAACCCTTCTTCAGACTGATGGGGGGTGGGGAAAGAAAGAAGGAAAAAGGGAGGAGGAGGAGCCCGAGGGCGGGCGGATGGGAGGGTGGGAGGAGACAGCTAGAGGGTGAAGGAAGGGGAGGGGACAGCACAGGCTAGCCAAATTGGGGGAATAGATAGATAGATAGATAGATAGATAGATAGATAGATAGATAGATAGATAGATAGATAGATAGATAGATAGATAGATAGATAGATAGATAGATAGATAGAGAGATAGAGAGATAGAGAGAGAGAGAGTAGATAGATAGATAGATAGATAGATAGATAGATAGATAGATAGATAGATAGATAGATAGATAGATAGATAGATAGATAGATAGATAGATAGATAGATAGATAGATAAATAAATACTTTATTAATCCCCTTATTCAGGGGAAATTCTGATGTCCTTGATTAGAGGGGTTAGAGGAGTTTAGAGGGGTTTCTAGGGGGTTAGAGGTGTTCATAATTATTTAGAGGGGTTTAGAGGGGTATTTATGGGCTTAGAGGGTTTTAGAGGGATTTAATAATAATAATAATAATAATAATACATTTTATTTATGGGCGCCTTTCAAGAGTCTCAAGGACACCTTACGAAAATTTAGCAGGTAGAGGGAAAACATGTAAGGGGAATGAAATACATAGTAGAGACATGACTAGTACACAAAGCAAAGACAGAATTCAATACAAAAGACAATTATAAGGCAATTAATGCACAGATTAAAAGGGAGGGGGACGTGGGGCTAAAGATAGGCAGAGGTGAAGTGATGGGTCTTGAGGCGGGACTGGAAGATGGTGAGGGACACGGAATTGTGGATCAGCTGGGGGAGGGAGTTCGAGAGCCTGGGAGCTGCCCTGGAGATGGCTCTGTCCCCTAAACTTCGGAGGTTGGGCTTGTGGATGGAGAGGATATCGGCTGATGTGGATCTAAGGGACCGTGAGGGTTGGTAGGTGGGGGAGGAGGTCAGTGAGATATGGGAGGGGGGGTGAGGGTGGAGGGCTTTGTAGGTGAGGATCAGGATTTTGTAGGTGATCCGGTGGGAGATGTGAAACCAGTGAAGTTGTTTGAGGACTGGAGTGATGTGATGCCATGATTTGGTGTGGGTGATGAGGCGGGCTGCTGCGTTCTGGACCAGTTGGAGTCGGTTGATGTAGGTGGAGCTGATGCCAAGGAGAAGTGAGTTGCAATAGTCCAGTAGGGAGGCGATGAAGGCATGGGTGTGTCTTTCAGAAGCGGGGGGTGTGAGAGAGGGTCTGAGTTTGGCGATGTTGCGCAGATGAAAGAAGGAGCTTTTAATGACATGGCGGATGTGAGGCTCACTGGAGAGGGTGAAATCAAAGATCACGCCAAGGCTGCGGGCCTGGGGAGATGGGGAGACAGTGGTGCCGGCGGTGGTGAGAGTGGGTTTATTGATTTTGCTGAGTGTGGTTTTCGAGCCTATGAGGAGGAATTCTGTCTTATCGCTGTTGATTTTGAGGAAATTATGTTTCATCCAGCTTTTTATAGCTGACAAACAGGAGTTGATGTGGGAGAGGGGGTTGTGAGGGGATTCGGGGCTAAGGTAGATCGGGGTGTCATCAGCGTAACAGTGGAAGCCCAGGTTGAAGTGGCGGGGTATCTGACCAAGGGGGAGGATGTAGATGATGAAGAGGAGGGGGCCGAGTACGGAGCCTTGGGGAACGCCTTGGGTGACTGTGGCTGCAGCAGAGGTGTGGTTGTGGAGAGAGATGAAGTGGGATCTGTTGGAAAGTTAGGAACGGAGCCAGCTGAGTGCAGAGCCTTCAATGCCGAGGTCTTTGAGTTTGGTGAGTAGGATGTTATGGTTCACTGTATCGAAGGCTGCGCTCAGGTCGAGGAGGATGAGGATGTTGAGGGAACCAGTGTCAGCAGAGGTGAGGAGGTCGTTGAGGACTTTGAGGAGAGTAGTTTATGTGCTATGGAGGGGGCGAATGCCAGATTGGAGGAGTTCAAGTAGGTTATACGCAAGGAGATGGCAATGAAGTTGCGACGCAACGATACGCTCCAGAGTTTTTGAAAGAAAGGGGAGGTTTGAGATTGGGCGGTAGTTAATGAGAGAGGAGGGATCAAGACCAGGATTCTTTAAGATTGGTGTAACAGCAGCAGTTTTGCAAGCGGAGGGGACAATTCCTTGGGACAATGATGAGTTGAAGAGATTAGTGAGGTAGGGGCAAAGAACGGGGAGGCAGGACTTCAACAGCGGAGTGGGGAGAGGATCGAGGGAGCAGGTGGTGGGTTTGGAAGAGCAGATGAGTTTGGAGATTGCAATAGGGGTGACCAGGTCAAACTGGGAGAGGAAGCAGTGTGGAGGAGGGGTAAGGAGGTCAGTGCAGATTTTGAAAGGAGGGGCCTTGGTATGTGGTGGAGTAGATGCTGGGGAGTCGCGTACAGGGGATTAAGATTGATAGACGGTGCTGATCTTATCAGCGAAAAAGTGGAGGAATGAGTTGCAGAGATCCGGAGTAGAGGTAGGGAGAGTGTTGGCTCGAGGCTTGAGAAGGTTGCCCACGGGTTAGAGGGGTTTAGCGGGTTTTTCAGGGGTTTCGACGTGTTTAGATGGGGTTCGAGTCGTTTAGATTGGTTTCGAGTGGTTATCGAGGGGATCGGTGGGGTTAGTGGGGTTTCGAAGGATTAGAGGGGTTTAGAGAGGTTTAGATGGGTTTGATGGGGTTTAGATGGGTTTGGAGATGTTCAGAGGGGTTCCGGACAGGAGCGGATTACGGGGGTTTTCAGTAGTTTAGAGGGGTTTGTAGGTGTTCAGAGGGTTTCAGGGAGGTTTACAGGGGGTCTGTAGAGTGTTTAGAGTGGTTTGGACTGCGTTTAGAGAGGTTCGGAGGGGTTCCGAACTGTTCAGAGGGTTTCAGAGGTGTTGAGAGTGGTTCATGGATGTTTAGAGAGGTTTCGAGAGGTTTAGAGGGGTTTACTGTGGTGCCGATGGTTTTAGAGAGGTTTACAGGGGGTTCAGTAGGGTTTAGAGGGGTTTAGAGGGGTTTGGAAGGGTCTACAGTAGGTCTTAGGGGTTCAGAAGTGTTCAGATGAATGTCGTGAGGTTCAGAGGGTTTTAGCGGGATTAATTTGTGTTTAGAGGTGTTCAAAAGCGTTTGGAGGGGTTTAGATTGGTTTAGAGGAGTTTAGATGGGGTTAGAGATGGGTAGAGTCGTTCAGAGGGGTTCAGCGGGGAATATATGGGTTGAGAGACGTTCAGAGGAGTTTAGTGGGGTTTGGAGGGGTGTAGTGTTCAGAGGAGTTCAGGGGGATGTAGAGTGGTTTGTAGGGGCTTGGATGGATTTAGATGTGTTTAGAGGTGGTCAGAGGGGTTCAAAATGGTTCAGAAGCGTTTAGAGGGGCGCCTGCGAAAATTGCGAGACTGGGGAGAAACGTACGAGCCTGCTACGAAAAGTGCGAACATTGCGAGCGTTGCGCAAAAATGTGTGAGCCTGGTGCGAAATGTACGAGCCGTCTGCAAAAACTGCCTGCCTCGTCCAAAAAGTGCGAGCTGTTGCGCAAAGTAGGAGCCTGGTGCTGAATGTTCGAGCCTGCTGCGAAAAGTGCGAGCGTGCTGCGAAAGCTGCGAACCTCGTCTGCAAACTACGAGCCGGGCGCACAAGCTGCCTGGTGCATAAAGAGGGGTTTCGAGGGATTAGAGGGTTTTATAGTGGTGTAATTGAGTTTGATGGTGTTTAGATGGTTTAGAGGGGTTTAGAGGGGATTAGACGGGTTCATCGATGATTAGAGAGGTGTCGGGGGGTTTCCAGGGGTTTAGAGGTGTTTTGAAATGTGTATATGTGTTTAAACGGTTTCAGAGTGGTTCTGATGGGTTTAGAGGGATTTAGAGTGGATCCGAGGGGTTCACAGAGCGGTTCAGAGGGGTTTAGAGGAGTTTAAATGGGGTCGAGAGGGGGTAGAGAGTGGTTCAGAGGGGGTTAGACGGCTTAGGAGCGGATTACGTGTGGTTTCAGTGGTTGAAAGGGGTTTGGAGGTGTTCAGAGTGGTTCAGGGATGTCTACAGGGGTTCACAGGGGTTTAGAGTGGTTTGGACTGCGTTTAGAGTGGTTCAGAGGGGTTGAGAACTGTTCAGAGGTGTTTAGAGCGGTTGAGAGTGGCTCATGCAAGTTTTGAGAGGTTTAAGGGGTTTAGAGGGGTTTACTGGGGTTCCGAGAGTTTCAGGGTGCTTTTCAGCGGTTCAGATGGGTTTAGAGGGATTTAGAGGGGTTGGAAGGGTTTACAGTGGGTCAGAGGGGTTCAGAAGTGTTCAGATGAATTTCGTGGGGTTCATAGGGTTTTAGAGGAATTAATTTGCGTTAGAGGTGTTCAGAAGCGTTTAGAGCGGTTTAGATTAGTTTAGAGGGGTTTAGATAGGGTTAGATGGGGTTAGAGTGGTTCAGAGGGGTTCAGAGGGGAATATATGGGTTTAGAGCCGTCCAGAGAAGTTCAGAGGATTGTAATGGGGTTTGGAGGGGTGTAGTGTCCAGGCGGATGTAGATTGGTTTAGAGGGTCTTGGAGGTGTTTAGAGGTGGTCAGAGTGGGTCAGAGGGTGTTCAGAATTGTTCAGAGATGTTTAGAGAGGCGCCTGCGATAATTGCGAGACTGGAGAGAAAAGTACGAGCCTGCTGCGAAAACTGCGAAAATTGCAAGCGTTGCGCAAAAATGTGCGAGCCTGGTGCGAAAAGTACGAGCCTGCTGGGAAAGCTGCGAACCTCGTATGCAACCCACGAGCCGGGCGCACAAGCTACCTGGTGCAAAAAGAGCAAGCCTCAGTAAATGGGGAATTAGGGGTAGGCACTCATAAATGGGGAATTAGGGGAGGGCACTCATCAATGGGGAATTAGGGAGCGCAGCATTAAATTGTGAATTTGGGGAGGACACTAATAAATGGCGATTTAGGGGACCTTCTTCTTCTTTCGTGTGGCGTGCACAGCCTAAAGTTGTTGGACAACTTGTTCTATTTGATCTTCCGTTTGTGCACGTCGAGTTGATTGCATTAGTCGAAACAGGGCGGACCACGTGAAGGTTGCAATCTTCCACCCCATTTAGGGGATGGCACCAGTAACTCGGAAATTAGGGGAGAGTAAACCGTGGCACAGCTGCCTCACGTTCAGAGACCCGGGTACGATTCCGCGCGGTTTGTATGTTCTGCCTGTGACAGCGTGGATATTCTCTAGAGATGCTGCCTGTCCCGCTGGTTATATCTGTGTTGCTCAGCTAAATCTATCCAGCTCGGAGACACAACGGTAGAGTTGCTGTCTTATAGCGCCATTTATAATGCTATTATGATTGAACGCGGGTTCAATCCCGACCAAGGGTGCTGTATGTATGGAGTGTGTACGTCCTCCGCCTGACCGCATGGATTTTCTCAGACAACTTCGGTTTCCTCCCAATTTCCAAAGTAGCATAGGTTTGTAGATATACAGGTTTAAATGTAATTTGTCCCCAGTGCGTGTAGCACATCGATAATGTGTGGGGATCGATTGTCAGTGCGGACTCGCACTGTTCCTTTTCGATACGCTTTTCTCCAGAGAAGCTGTCTGTCACTTTAAACTTCTCTAAACCCATCTAAACCAGTCTTAACCCATCTGAACTCCTGTAAACCCCTCTAATTTCCTTTAAACGCCTCTACACACATCGTAAACTGTCTGCGTGTCTGTAAACCACTCTAAAGCCATCTAAACTCACCTGATCTCCTCTAAAACCCTCTAAACCACTCCAAACCAATCTAAAACCATCTGAACCCATCTGAACTCCTCTGAACAACTCTCAAAACCTCTTAACAGCTCTGAAACACCCTAAACCCCGCCAGCCCCCTCTCAACCCATCTCAGCACCTCTGCACTGTTCCAAACTACTCCAAACAAGTCTAAACCCCTCTAAACACCACTGAACCCTTCTAAACCGCTCCAAACCACACAACTAAACCCATCAGAACACATGTGAACCCCTCTAAACCGCTCTAAACCGCTCCAATCCCCTTTTATCCTCTCTAAACCCATCTAGACCGCTCTAAAGCCCTCTAACACCCTATAAACCCCTCTAAACCAATCACAACACATATTAACTCCTCTAAACCACTCGAAACCCCCCTAAACACCTCAACATCTCAATCCGCTCTCACCCTTTCTAAACTCTTCTGAACCCATCTGAACCCCCTTTCAACCTCTTTCAACCCCTCGAAAGCCCTTTAAACCCCTCTAAACACATCTGAACACATCTGCAACCCTCTAAACCCCCTCAAACCCCCTCTGAACCTATATAAACCCCCTGTAAAGCCCTCTAATCCCCTGTACACGCATATAAATCAATCTAAACCTCTAAACACCTCTAAACTCATGTAAACACCTCTAAAATCCTCCAAAACTCATCGGAACCACACGAAACACCTCTAAACCCACACGAAAACTTTCTGTATCACTCTGAACGGCTCTGAATCCGCCTAAATCCTTTTAACCCCGACACCCCTCTAAACCTCTCAAACATTTCCGAACTCCTCTAAATCTCTAGAAACCACACTAAACCCCTTTTAGACCCCCTATGATGCCCTCTAAACATCTCGAAAACCCTCTAAACCACTCTAAACCCCCGTGAACCCCTCTGAACCCATCTGAACCTCTGAATCCCTCCAAACCTCTGAACACCTCTAATCCCCTCAGAACACCTCTGAAACCTTCTGAACCGCTCTAAACCCCCTCTAAATCCCTGCGAACTGCTATGACCTGCTCTAAACCGCTCGAATCCCCCCTCTAATCCATCTAAACCCCTATAAACCCCTCCAATACCCTCTAAAGTCCTCTAAAGCCCTCCAAACCCCTCTAAGCCCCTCTACCCCCCTTAAACCCCTCTAAACCCCCTTCAAACCCTAAACCAATCTCAACACATATTAACCCATCTAAACCAGTCTAAACATCCATAAACACCTCGAGACATCTGTAAACCGCTCTCAACATCTCTCAACTCTAAACTCCTCTCAACCCATCTGAACACGTCTAAACCCCTCTAAACAACTCTGAACATATGTAAAACCCTCTAAACTTATCTAACCCCTTCAACACACTTTTAAACCCCTTTAAACCCCTTTACACCCATGCAACCCCATCTAAACCCCCTCTAAACACCCCTGAATACCTCTAAACACCTCTAAACACCTCTCAACCCCTATAAAGCCTCCAAACCCCTATGAGCACTTCTGAACCCCGGTATATCCCTCTAACACAATCTAAACCCCTCTATACACCTCTAAAGTACTCTGATCCCCTCAACGCCTATCTAAGACTCTTTAGAACCCATGAAACACAACAAAAGCCATCTAAATCCATCCAAACACCTCTGGGCACGTCTGAAACCCTCTAATCCCCTGCAAAGATCTCTGAATACTTCTGAACACCTCTAAACACCTCCCAACACCTCTGAACCCATCTAAACCGCTCTAAACCGCTCCAATCCCCTTGTATCCGCTCTAAACCCATCTAGACCGCTCTAAAGCCCTCTAAAACCCTGTAAACCCCTCTAAACCAATCACAACACATATTAACTCCTCTAAACCACTCAAAACCCCCCTAAACACCTCAACATCTCAATCCGCTCTCACCCTTTCTAAACTCTTCTGAACCCCTCTGAACCCCCTTTCAACCTCTTTCAACCCCTCGAAAGCCCTATACACCCCTCCAAACACATATCAACACATCTGCAACCCTCTAAACCCCCTCTGAACCTATTTCAACCCCCTGTAAAGCCCTCTAATACCCTGTAGACGCCAATAAATCCATCTAATCCTCTAAACTCCTGTAAACACCTCTAAAATCCTCCAAAACTCATCGGAACCACTCGAAACACCTCTAAACCCCACGAAAACCTTCTGTATCACTCTGAACGGCTCTGAATCCTCCTAAATACTTTTAACCCCGACAACCCACAAAACCTTTCTAAACATTCCGAACTCCTCTAAACCTCTAGAAACCACACTAACCCCTTGTAAACCCCTATGCACCCCTCTAAATATCTCGAAACTCCTCTAAACCCCTCTGAACCTCTGTGAATCCCTCCAAACCTCTGAACACCTCTAATCCCCACAGAAGACCTCTGAAACATTCTGAACCGCTCTAAACCCGTCTAAATCCCTCTAATTCCCTCTGAACTGCTGTGAACCGCTCTAAACTCCCTCTAAATTCCTCTAATTCCCTCTGAACTGCTATGAACCGCTCTAAACCGCTCGGAACCCCCCTCTAATCCATGTAAACCCCTCTAAACCCCTCCAAAACCCTCTAAAGTCCTCTAAAGCCCTCCAAACCCCTCTGAGCCCCTCTATCCCCTTTATTCCCGTCTAAACCCCCTTCAAACCCTTTAACCAATCTCAACACATATTAACCCATCTAAACCAGTCTAAACATCCATAAACACCTCTAAACATCTGTAAACCGCTCTCAACATCTCTCAACTCTAAACTCCTCTGAAGCCATCTGAACACGTCTAAACCCCTCAAAACAACTCTGAAAATATGTAAAACCCTCTAAACGTATCTAACCCCTTCAAAACACATTTAAACCCCTCTAAACCCCTTTAAACCCCCATGAAGCCAAATCTAAACCACGCTCTGTTTCGCTGGCCCGGGTCAGCCGGCAGCCTATAGTCGCAGCCCGAAGCCGCGGTCTGCAGAGCTCCAGCTGGTGCGGCGTCTACAGCCCGGGATCTCACGTTGGGGACCAGGGGGAAGAAGAGGCCATCACTGCCGGCCCGCGGCCGACTTCTACCGCGGGTCCGGCATGGACTTACCATCACCCCTGGAGGGGAGCTTCGACCGCCGGCCCTGCAGTCTACGGTGCTTCTGGCTGCGGCGGGGACTTTAAATCTTGACCGCCGGCCTGCGGCCTACAACAACTTAAAGCCGCGGTCTCCGGTGAAAAAGGGCCGATCCTGGACTGACTCTGGACTCTGGTCCTGACCACGGGGGGCAAATGGAGGAGGACTGGCCAAAGGTTGTGCCTTCCACCACAGTGATGAATGCTGTGGTAGATGTATGTGTTACAGTTTTATTGTGGTTGTGTGTTGTTTATTATTGTATCGCTGCAGACAACCCAAATTTCCACCAGCCTGGCTGTGTGGCAATAAATTATATCTAATCTAATCAAATCTAAACCCCCCTGAACACCTCTAAACATCTCTCAACCCCTATAAAGCCTCCAAACCCCTATGAGCACTTCTGATCCCCGGTATACCCACTCTAACACAATCTAAACCCCTCTATACACCTCTAAAGTACTCTTATCCCCTCAACGCCTATCTAGGACCCTTTAAACCCCGCGAAACACAACAAAAGCCATCTAAATCCATCGAAACACCTCTGGGGACGTCTGAAACCCTCTAATCCCATCCAAAGATCTCAGAACACTTCTGAACCCCTCTAATCACCTCCTAACCCTTCTTCACCGATCGGAACCCCTCTGAAACACTATACACCCGTCTAAAATCTCTCTAAACCACTCTACACACCTCGAAACCCCTCTGAACCCTTCGAAAGACCTCTAAACTCCTCTAAACCCACTTGAACCCCTCTAAACACCTCAGAAACCTTCGGAACCCCTCTAAAACCCTCAAAACCCCCTCCAATCCACTCTAAACCCTCTAAACTCCTTCAAACGCTTCACAATAGCTCTGAACCCCGCAAAACCAATCGAAAGCCAACGAAATCCATCTAAACACCCGTGAACACTTCTGCACCCCTCTAAACTCATCCTAACCCCTCTACACCGCACGGAACCCATCGGGACCCCTCTACCCTCTATAATCCCCCGTAAACCCCCCTAAACCTTTCTAAACCCATCTAAACCCCTCGAGCAACTCTGAACCCCTCTAAACACCTCTAACACCTCTAAACTTCTCTGAACCCCTATAAACCCATGCAAACCCATCTGAGCACCTCTGAACACCTGTATACACTAACACCCCCTAATCACCTCTAAATCTCCAAACCCCTCTGAACCCCTCTGAAACCCCCTAAAACACTCTAAGCCCCTCTAACACGCTCGAAACCCACCCGAACACATCTGAACACCTCTAAACCCCTAAACAGCCCTCTAACCCCTCTAAACCCTTATGGACCCCTCTGAACCCCTCTAAATACCTCCATACCCATCTAAACCTCTCTAAACCCCTTGGAACCACTCGAGTCCCCTCTAAAGCACACGCAACCCCCAGATACACCTCGGCACCACTAGAAATCCATTTAAATCCCTCGAACGCCCTCTAAACCCCTCTAAACACATCTGTAGCCCCCTAAACCCCCCTAAACCCCTCCAACTTCCACTGAACGCCTCAAAACCACTCTGATGCCATGTAAACTCCTCTAAACCCCTCTGAACACCTCTGAACATTTCTACACCCATCTAATCCACTACAAACCCCTCGGGACCACCCCTTTGACCTCCTCTAAAACCCTCAAAACCGCTCTAAACCTCTCTAAACACCTCTAAACCCCTCTAAATCCCACTGAACACCCTAAACCCCCTGTAAACCTCTCCAAGCCACCAACACCTCTAATCCCCTCTAAACCCCTCTGAACCTCTATAAACCCATGTAAAGCCATCTAATCCCATCTAAAAGTCGCTAAACCCCTCTAAACCTCTATAAACACATCTAAACCCTCTAAACCTCGCTAAACACATCTAAACCCCTCTAATCCCATCTGAACCCTCATGAACCTAAACCCCTGAAAACACATCCAAATTCCTCCAAACCCCATCGGGACCACCCGGAACACCTCTAAACCCCTCGGAAACCATATGTATCCATCTGAACGGCTCTGAATCCCTCTAAATCCTCTAACCCCTAAACCCCTTTAAACCTCTCTGAAAACTCAGAACTCCTTTAAACCCCTCGAAACTACCCTAAGTCCCTCTTAAACCCTCTGAACCACTTTAAACTTCTCTACACCGCTCTAAATCAGTCTTAACCCATCTGAACACCTGTAAACCCCTATAAACACCTATAATTCCCATAAACGCCTCTAAACACATCGGAAACTGTCTTGATGCCTGTAAACCACTCTAAAGCCATCTAAACCCGTCTGATCTCCTCTAAAACCCTCTAAGCCACTCCAAACCAATCTAAAACCCTCTGAACCCATCTGAACCCCTCTGAACACCTCCTCTCCAGCAATTTTGTGTACCTTCTAAAAACCTCTTAACAGCTCTGAACAAGCTAATCCCCGCCAAACCCCGCTCAACCCATCTCAGCACCTCTGAACCCTTCCCAACTCCTCTAAACAACTCTAAACCCCTCTAAACACCACTGGATCCTTTTAAACCGCTCCAAACCACATCTCTAAACCCATCAGGACAACTCTGAACCACTCTATACCGCTCTAAACCGCTCCAATCCACTCTTATCCCCCCCCTAAACACCTCTCAACATCTCAAACAGCTCTCAACCTTTCTAAACTCTTCTGAACCCCTCTGAACACCTGTGAACACCGCTGAACACATCTGAAACCCTCTAAACCCCCCTCTAGACCACTCTGAACCTATCTAAACCCAATGTAAAGCCCTCTAATCCCCTGTAAACGCCTATAAATCCATCTAAACCTCTCTAAACACCTCTAAACTCATGTAAACACCTCTAAAATCCTCCAAAACTCATCGGAACCACTCGGAACACCTCTAAACCCCACGACAACCTTCTGTATCACTCTGAACGGCTCTGAATCCCCTTACATCCTTTTAACCCCGAAACCTCTGAAACCTTCTGAAGCGCTCTAAACTCCCTGTAATTCCGTCTGAACTGCTATGAACTCCTCTAAACCGCTCGAAACCCCCTCTAATCCCCTCTAACCCCATCTAAATCCCTCTAAAGACCTCTAAAGTCCTCTAAAGTCCTCTAAAGCCCTCCAAACCCCTCTAAGCCCCTCTATCCACTTTAAACCCCTCTAAACCCCCTTCAACCACTTTAATCCCCTCTAAACCAATCTCACAGACATATTAACCCATCTAAACCAGTCTAAACATCCCTAAACACCTCTAAACATATGTAAACCGCTCTTAACATCTCTCAACTCCTCTGAAGCCCTCTTAACCCCTCTGAACCCCTCGAAATCCCTCTAAATCACAGCAAACCGCTCGAAACCTCTCTAAACCAGTCTGTACCAATATAAACCTCTCTAAACACCCCTAAAAACCCTATAAGCCCTACTAAATTCCTCCAAACCCCTGTAAACGCCTCATAACCCCCCTAAACCCTTCCAAACAACTAAACCTTTATATACCATTCTGAACCCATCTAAAACCTTTCTTAACCCCACCAAACCTCTCTAAACAACATCTACACCCTTGTAAACGCCTTTACACCACTAGAAACGTGATTGAAACACCTCGAAACTCTTCGAAACTCCTCCAAACACCTCTAAACGTATCTAAGCCATTCTGGACACCTCTGGACACATGTAACCGCCTTTTAAGCCTCTGAAAATCCCTCTAAACCCCTCTAAACTTGTCTAAATCCCTCTAAGCACCTCTAACCCCCTCTACACCCCTCCAAACCATCTGAAATCCTCTGAGCCTCTCTAAAACCCTCCAAACACATATGAACATCTCCGAACCCTTCTAAACCTCTATAATCCACCTTACACTCCTCTAACGCCTCTAAACATCTCTAACCCCATCTAAACCCGTCTAAGCACCTCTGAACCCATCTAAACACCTCTAATCACCTTGAAACCCCTATAAATCCATCCAAACCTCTCTGAGCACCTTAGAACACCTGTATACCCCTCTAACTTCTCTAAACCCCTCAGAGCCCCTCCAAACCTATCTAAACCCCTCCGAACCCATCTAAACCCATCTAAACGCCTGAGAATCCCTCCAATCCCCTGCAAGCCCTTTTGGACCCATCTGAGCCCCTCTAAACCCCCTCCCAACATCTCCGATCCCATCTGAAACCCTCTAAACCTCTCTAAACCCTTCTGAACGACTCGTCCCCTCTCCAGACCTCGAAACTCCCTAGAAACCCCTCGAACCACTCGAAAACCATCTGAACCCCTTGAAACCCCACTAAACACCTCTAAGCACCTCGAAACCCCTATCGACACCTCCAACCCCCCTGTGAGCACCTCTGGACACATGTATACCCCTCTAACACCTCAAAGCCCATCCAAGTCCCTCCAAACCAGTCTGAAAACATCCGAACCGGCCTAAAAATCTCTACGCCCCTCTAAACCCCTCAGAACCCCTTAGAACACAACTGGACATCTCTAAACACCTCATAAGCCATCTAAAACCCTCTAAACACTTCTGGATCCCACTAAACCCATCTAAACCTCTCTGAACCCCCCTGAACCCTTCTAAACCCATCTAAACCCCTCGGAACACCTCGAAAGCCCTCTAACCCTCTCTAAACTCATTCGAACCCCTTTAAAACCCTCTAAACCCAGCTTTAATCTCCGCTAAACGTCTCGAAACTCCTCTAAAGCCCTGTAGTCCCCTGTAATCCTCTCTGAACCCCCTATGAACACCTCTAAATCCGTCCAAACCACCGAACCCCTCTAAATATGAACCTCTCTAAACCCCTGTAAAGCCCTCTAATCTCCTCTAAACGCCTCTAATCCCCTCTAAACCTCTCTAAACACCTGTAAACTCATCTAAACCCAACTGAACCCTTCTGAATCTCTAAACCCATCTAGACCCGTCAATACCGCTCTAAATCCCTCCAACCCCATAGGAACACATCGGAACACATCTAAACCACTCGAAAACCCTCTGTCTGCCTCTGAACGACTCTGAACCCCTTAAACACCTATAACCCCCTACACACACCTCTAAACCCCTCAGATCTCCTCTGAATTATCTGAACCCCTCTAAACACTTCAAAACCCCCTATAAACACATCTAACCCCATCTAATCCCTTCTAAATCCCTCTAAACTCCCCTAACCCGTAAATACCTCTAATCCCCTCTAAACCACTCTAAACCCCTCTAAACCACCTAAGCAACTATAAACCCTTACAAACCCCTCTAAACCCCCCTAAACCTCTAAGAACACATCTGAACCAACTACAAACCCCCCTAAACCACTCTAAAGCCCTCTAAACACATATATAACCTATTAACCACTCTAAACCCATCTCAATCCCACTGTATACCTGTGAACACCTCAAAACCCCTCCAAACGTCTAAACACCACTAAACCCCGCCAAACCCCTCTCACCTCTCTGAACCTCTCTAAACACCTCGGAACCCCTACGAACTTCTATAAACCACTCCAAGCAACCATAAACCTCTATAAACCCCTCTGTACACCTCTAACCCACTCCAAATCCTTCTAAACCCACTACGAACCCCCTCTCAACGCCTCTGAACCGCTCGAACCCCATTTGAACGCCTCTGGACCCCTCTAGAGTTTAACCTCTAGCACCGTTTAATCCACTCTAAACCCACCCGAATCCCTCTAAACCACTCTAAACCCCTCTAAACCGTGTATAACCCCTATGAACCCGTCTTAATCGTCTAAACCCGTCTAAATAACACCTCTAACCCCCTACAAACACCTCTAAACCCCTCCGACCTCTGAATTATCTAAACCCCTCTAAACACTTCTAAACCCCTATAAACACCTCTAACCACATCTAATCCCTTTTAAATCCCTCTAAACACCCCTATTCCCCTCTAAATGTTTGTTGGGGATTAGAGTTGTTCAGAGGGTTGTTTAGACGGGTTTAAAACCATTTAGACGGGTTCAGATGGGTTCTAAGGGGTTTAAAGGGGTTTCGAGTGGGTTCTGGTGGGTTTAGAGTGGGTTAAAGGGAGTTAGATGGCTGTAGAGATGTCCACATGCGTTCAAAGGGGTTTATAGCAGTTGATAAGTGTTCAGAGGGGTTCGTATGGGTTTAGAGTTATTGGAGGTATTTCAGAGATGAATAGAGGGGTTCGGAGAGGTTAACAGGGTTGGGGGAGAGTAGTGGTGTTTAGACAGGTTTAGAGGGATTGAGAGAGGATTGAGAAAGGTTTAGAGGGGTTCAGATGCGTTTAGAGTGTTTAGAGTGGCTCAGAGGGGGTGTCTGGGGTGTAGAGGGGAGTAGGAGCTTACAGGAGTTTGGACGGGTTTCGAGGTGTTTGGAGGGGTTTAGATAGGTGTCGAGGGGTTTGGAGCGGTTCAGAGGGGCGTCGAAGTTATTCGAGTTGTTTCGAGAGGTTCAAAGGGGCTCCGATGAGTTTAGAGAGGTTTAGAGTGATTTAGATGAGTTTCTGAGAGGTTTTGAGGGGGTGTATGCGTGTTCAGCGGGGTTAGCGGCGGTTTGGAGGGATTTAGAAGGGTTTCGATGCGGTTTAGAGGTGCCTAGAGAGGATCAGAGGTGTTTAGAAGGGTCCAGTTAGGTTTAGAGGGTTTTAAAGTGGTTTAGAGGCGTTTTGAGAGGCCCAGAGGTGTTCAGAGCGGTTTACAGGGGTTCAGATATGATCAGAGAGCTTCGGATGGTGTAGTGGAGCTTGGAGGGTTTTAGAGATGTTCACAGGTGTTTACAGCGGTTTAGTTGTTTGGATGGGTTTAGCGAGTTTTGGAGGGTTTCAGGGGCATTTGGAGGGGTTAGGAGGGGTTGGAGGTGTTTTGAGGTCCTTACGCATGTTTAAAGGGATTTAGAGGGGTTAAGAGTTGTTCAGAGAGTTGAGAGGTGTTTAGAGGGACAGAGCAGTTCAGAGTGGTTTACAGGGGTCTGGAGGGATTTAGATGAGTGTAGAGGAGTTTAGAGGGGTTTAGAGGAATTTAGAGGGGCTTAGATGGGCTTAGAGGTGACCAGAGGGGTCGCGAGGTGTTCAGAGGGGTTTAGGATCATTTTCGAAGGGTTTTGAGGGGTTTCTAGCAGGTTTCGTGGGGTGTAGAGGAGTTTACAGGGTTTTCTTTTTTATTTTATTTTATTTATTAGAAGTAAGTACAATACAGTGGTACCTCAGGTGCCAAATATGTTGACATGATACATTCTATGTACAACTAAAATTTTAATTTGTCTTAAAGTAATGAGAGAGAGAAAGATAATAGAGAGTAGAAGAACGTGTAGTGTGTGTAAAACGAGAAAGAGAGAGTGAGGAAAAGAGGTAAGAAAGAAAAAAGAGCAAGAGAGAGATTAGCAGATAGGAGATAGGAGATGAGTTTTTATATTGTTGTTTCACACAGACCTGGAACCGTTGGTTTTTACGATTTACAGGGTTTTCGAGGGGTTTAGAGGGCTTTGGTGGAGTTTCCAGCGGGTTTCAGGGGTGTCGATGTGTTTAGAGGGGTTTCATTGAGTTTCGAGTGGTTTGGAGTGGTCTAGAGGGGTTTAGAGATGTTTAGAGGATTTTCGAATGTTTCGGAGTGGTTCGGAAGGGTTTGGAGGGGTTTAGACGGTTTAGTGGTTCAGAGGGATTTAGAGGGGTTTACGAGTGATTTAGAGATGTTTAGAAATGTTTATGTGGGTACAGAAAGGTTTAACGGGTTTGGAGCGATATGGAGCGATTTAGAGGGGTTTAGAGGGGTTAGAGGGTTTCAGGGGGATATAGAGTGATTTAGTGGAGTCTTGAGTGGTTCAGAGGGATTCAGTGTGGTTCAGGGGGTTTTAGAGGGATTTAGAATGATTTTGAGGGGCTCAGAGGGGTTCAGAGGGATGCATAGGGGTTTAGAGGTTGAGAGCGGGTTAGACATGTGTAGAATGGTTTTGATGGGTATAGAGGGGGATTTACAACGGTCCATAGGTGTTCATAGGGGGGTTCCAGCGTTTCAAAGGTGTTCAGATGGGTGCAGAATGGTTTAGACGTGTATATAGTGGTTTGAAGGGATTTAGAGGGGTACAGTTGTGTTTCGAGGGGTTTAGATGACTGCTGTTGGGTTTAGAGGCGTTCAGTTGTGTTCGGAGGTGTTTACAGGGGTTTAAAGGGGTTAAGCTAGGCTTGGAGGGTTACAGAGCAATCCAGAGTAGTGTGGAGGTGTTTAGAGAGGTTTAGAGTGAGTTAGAGGGGTATACAGAGTTTCAGAGGTGCTCAGAGGGGTTTGGATGGTTTATAGGGGTTGAGGGGCGTGTAGAGGTTTTTAGAGGTGTTCAGTGGGGTTTACAGGGGTTTTGAGGGGTAGAGGCATTTGGGTGTTTGGGGTTAGAGGAGTCTGGAGGGGATCAGATATGTTCAGAGTGGGTTAGATGGGGTATGGAGGAGTATGGGGGGATCGAGGGGTTTGGAGGGGTGTCAAGGTGTTTAGATTGGTTTAGAGGGGTTTAGAGAGTTGTTGACGGGGTTAGATGAGTTCAGAGGGGTTCCGAGCGGGTTAGGAGGGTTTAGAGGGGTTCAGAGGTGTTCAGAGTTGTTTAGAGGGGTTTGGAGGGGTTTAGGGGTTAAAGAGGGGTTAGACGTGTTCAGATGGGCTGAAATGTGTTTGGAGGGGTTTAGAAGGGTTTAGGAGGGGTTTCCAGGGGTTTCGAGGAGTTTCGAGGGGTTTATGTGTTTAGGGGTGTTTGGAGGGGTATCGAGGGGGTTAGATGGGGTTTGGAGGTGTCTGGCGGGGGTTCGAGGTGTTCAGATGGGTTTAGAGGGGTTTAGAGAGTTTTTGACGGGGTTAGATGAGTTCAGAGGGGTTCCGAGCGGTTTAGGAGGGTTTAGAGCGGTTTAGAGGGGTTGAGATGGTTTCAGAGGGGTATAGACGGATTTAGAGGGGGTATGAGTGCTTCAGAGCGGTGCAGATGTGTTTAGAGGTGTTGAGAGCGTTGTGGAGATGTTTAACGGTGTTTAAAGGCGTTAAGAATGGTTTAGAGGAGTTAAGATGTGTTTAGATTGGTTCAGAGGTGTTTCGATGGGTTTAGAGATTTTTAATGGGTGCACCTCAGAACACATGTATACCCCTCTAATCTCTCTAAACCCCTCTGAGCCCCTCCAAACCTATCTAAACCCCTCCGAACACAACTGAACCCATCTAAACCCCTCAGAATGCATCCAAACCCATGCAGACCCTTTTGGACCCCTCTGAACCCATCTAAACCCAATCCCAACCCCTCTAAACCCCTCTAAACCCGTCTGAACGTATCCGAACCCTTCTAAACCCGTCTAACTCCCTCTAAATCCCTCGAAACCGCTCGTAACCGCTCTGAACACCTGTACCCATATAAACCTCTCTAAACCCCTCTAAACCACTCTAAGCCCCTGTACATCCCTCTAATCCCCTCGAAACTACATTGAAACCCTCTAAACCCCACGAAACCACTCTGAACACATTTAAATATAGAAACATAGAAAATATGTGCAGGCGTAGGCCATTCGGCCCTTCGAGCCCGCACCGCCATTCAATATGGTCAAGGCTGTTCATCCAACTCAGTATCCTGTACCTGCCTTCTCTCCATACCCCCTGATCCCTTTAGCCGCAAGGGTCACATCTAACTCCCTCTTTAATATAGCCAATGAACTGTGGCCTCAACTACCTTCTGTGGCACCACTCTCTGTGTAAAAAAAATGTTTGTCTCATCTCGGTCCTAAAAGATGCCCCCCTAATCCTTAAACTGTGACTCCTTGATCTTGGCTTCCACAACATCGGGAACAAATGTCCTGCAATTAGTCTGTCCAACCCCTTAAGCATTTTGTAAATTTCTATAACTCCTCTAAACCACTCTAAACCGCTCTAAACATCTCCAAAATGCTCTCAACACCTATACACCCCTCTAAACCATCTGGACATCTTTAAACACTTCTAAATCGCTCTAAACCACTCCGAACCCCTCTGAACACATCTGAACCCCTCTAAACTGCACTAAACTCATCTGGCCCGCTCCAAACGCATCTAGTCCCCTTTAAACCCCTCTTAGCCCAACGGAACCCCTCGAAACCCCTCTAACCCCTCTAAACCATCTGAACATCCCTAAACACCTCTATAAACACCTCTAAATTTGTGTAGTAGTCATGTCTCTACTATTTATTTCATTCCGCTTACATTTTTCCCTCTACTTGCGAAATTGTTGTAAGGTGTCCTTGAGACTCTTGAAAGGCGCCCATAAATAAAATGTATTATTATTATTATTATTATTATAACCCATTAAACCCCTCTAAACTATTCTAAAACAATCTAAACACATCTTAACACCTCTAAACCACTCTAAACCCCACTAAACATCTCCAAAACGCTCTGAACAACTCTAATCCACTCTCAACCCCTCTGAACACCTCTGAACCACTCAGAACACCTCTAAATCACACTAAACCGCTCAAAACTCACCTGAACACATCTGTACCCATATAAACATATCTATACACTTCTAAACACCTCTAAGCCCATATACATCCCTCTAAACCCCTCCTACACGCCGTTAGGTCCCTCTCAACCCATCTAGTCCACTCTGAACCCTTCTAATCCCATGTAAACCATCTGAACACCTCTGAACCCCTCTAAATCCCTCGAAACATGTCAAAAGACCTCTAAACTCCTTCAACACTCTAAACGTATCTGAACCCCTCTAAACCCCTCCAAACAGCTAAACCTCTATAAACACCTCTAAACTCTCCTGTCTCTTCAGATTCTGGTGAACTTCTACCGCTGCACCATCGAGAGCATCCTTACCAACTGTCTCACAGTATGGTATGAAACTGCTCTGTCTCCGACCGGAAATCACTGCAGAGGGTGGTGAAAACTGCCCAACGCATCACCGGTTCCTCACTCCCCTCCATTGAATCTGTCCAAAGCAAGCGATGCCTGCGAAAGGCGCGCAGCATCGTCAAGGGCTGCTCTCACACCAGCCACAGACTGTTTACCCTCCTACCATCCGGGAGGCGCTACAGGTCTCTCCGTTGCTGGACCAGCAGGTACAGGAACAGCTTTTCCCCTGCGGCTATTACATTACTTAACACTGCTCCTTGGTGATTGTCAGTCAACCCCCCCCCCCCCCCCCGCCGGACATTCCCCCAGAAAAATTGCACTACTACTACTGTATGTACGTGTATATATTTATTGTTCATTATTCCATGTTCGCTCTTATGGGTCAGATGCAAACTGCATTTCATTGTCCCTGTACTGTACACTGCACAATGGCAGGAAAGATCGAATCTGTATCTGAATGTGAAAACACTGCAAACCCCTTAAAACCCCTTAGCACCCCTTTGAGCACATCTGTACCCCTCTAAACCGCTCTAAACCGCCCTAAACCCCTCTAAACGCATCTACATCCCTTTAAACCCCACTTAGCCCACCTGAACCCCTCTAAACTCCTCTAACCCCATCGAAACCCATTAAACCCCTCTAAACCCATCGAAACACCTCTAAACCAATCTAAACACATCTTAATTCCTCTAAACCACCCTTAACCCCTTTAAACACCTCTAAACATCTCCACAACGGTCTCAACACCTGTAAACCCCATCTGAACCGCTCTGAAGCACTCAAACCACCTCTAAATCCGTCTATACCCCTCTGAAACCATCCCAACCCCTCTAAACCACTCTAAAGCCCTATATACCGCTCGGAACCCCTCTGAACTCATCTAACCCTGTCAAAAACGTCGATACCCCTCGAAACCCATCTAAACCCCTCGAAACCTCTCCAGACCCCTCCAATCCCACCTAACCCCCTCGATACCCCTCCAAACACCCCATAAACCCCTAAACCCCTCGAACCTCCTCTAAACCCATGGAAACCCCTCCTAAACCCTTCTAAACCCCTCCAAACACATCTCAGCCCATCTGAACACGTCTAAACCCTCTTTAACCCCTAAACCCGTCTAAACATCTCTGAACACCTTCGAACCCCTCTAAACTCCTCTAACCCCAAACAACCAAACCCCTCTGAGCACCGCGGAAACCCTGTATATCTCTCTACCTCACTCTACACCCCTCCAAACACCTCCAAACTACTATGGATCCCTCTGTACCCCTCCAAGCCTAGCTTAGCACCTTTAAACCCATCTAAACCCCTCCGAACACATCTGAACCCCTCTAAACCCAACAAAAGCCATCTAACACCCTCGAAACACAACTGTACCCCTCTAAATCCCTTCAAACCACCATATACACGTCTAAATCACTCTGCACCCCTCTGAACACCTTTGAAACGCTGTAAACCCCCTCTGAACACCTATGAACCGTTGTAAACCCCCGCTAATCCCATCAAAACACTTCTAAACAAGCCTAACCCGCTCTCAACCTGTAAACCCCTTTTAAAACTGAGATGAGGAAGAACTTCTTCACCCAGAGGGTGGTTAATTTATGGAATTCACTGCCCCAGGGAGCAGTGGAAGCAGAAACGTTAAATATATTTAAGTCTAAAATAGATGGTTTTTTAGCTGCCAAGGGGATAAGGGGTTACGGGGAGAGGGCAGGGATATGGACCTAGGTATGGTTAGTATAGTAGACCTGAGTGATCTCCTGGACAAGTGTCGATCGCCTGGATTGGGGTCGGAGAGGAATTTCCCGGATTTTTTTCCCGAATTGGACCTGGGTTTTTATCCGGTTTTTTGCCTCCCCCAGGAGATCACGCGGTTCTTGGGGTGGAGAGGGGTGATAGCGGTATAAAGGGGAGGGAAAGTGTCTTGTGTTCTGTGTCTTGTGTCTACTGTTTGTGGGTAAGTGCGTCTGTTTAGTGTTCAGCCATGAGCGAATGGCGGTGCGGGCTCGACGGACCTGGTGGTCTACTCTCGCACCTACTTTCTATGTTTCTATGTAATCCCTCAGAACCCCTCTGAGCCCCTCAACATCACTCTGAATCCCTCTAAACCCCCTGAACCCCACTGAATCCCTCTGAACCACTCAAGACTCCTCTAAATCACTCTATATCCACCTGTAACCCTCTAAACCCATCTAAACCCCTCTAAATCGCTCCATACCGCTCCAAACCCCTCTGAACCCGTCTTTATCCACATAAACATTGCTAAACATCTCTAAATCACTCTTAAAGCCCTCTAAACCCCTCTGAACCACTAAATCGTCTAAACCCCTTTAAAACCCCATCTGAACATCTCTGAACATATTCGAAAATCCTCTAAACATCTCTAAACCCATCTAAACCAAAACCCTCGAAACCCAATGAAACCCTTCTAAACACATCGACACACCTGAAACCTGCTGTAAACTCCACCAAAGCCCTTAAAACCCCTCGAAAACCCTGTAAATCTCCTATCTCCTATCTGCTAAATTCTCTCTTGCTCTTTTTTATTTCTTACTTCTCTTCTTCACTCTCTCTTTCTCGTTTTACACACACTACACGTTCCTCTACTCTCTATTATCTTTCTCTCTCTCATTACTTTAAGACAAATGTAGTTTGTACATAGAATGTATCATGTCAACATATTTGCCACCTGAGGTACCATTGTATTGTACTTATTCTAATAAATTAAATTAAATAAAAAATACATCCCTGTAAACTCCTCTACACCCCAAGAAACCTGCTCGAAACCCCTCTAAACCCTTCGAAACCTATCCTGAACACCTCTGAACACCTCGTGACCCCTCTGGTCTCCTCTAAACCCATCTAAGCCCCGCTAAATTTCTCTAAACCCCTCTAAACTCCTCTACACTCATCTAAATCCCTCCAGACCGCTCTATACCACTCTGAACTGCTATGTCCCTCTAAATAGTCAGATTAAACGAGAACTTACCAGTTTGAAGTTTGATCTGTATTTTATGAGGAGTTACGATGAGGGATTACGTGATGAAGCTCGCCAGGACGCATTCGTTTATTCTTCAAAGCAGCGGTGTGAAATCACAGATAACTGTAATGACTAAACATAGTAAGATTAGAGAAGAGATACCAGTTAAGTATATGATCAAGGGTGGGAGCGGAGGGCACGTAATCCCTCAGCGTAACTCCTCATAAAATACAGATCAAACTTCAAACTGGTAAGTTCTCGTTTAATCTTACTATTTTACTTCGGAGTCACGTGAGTGACTACGTGAAGATTTTAAAGCTCTGTGATTTCATGGCGTGGAAACGAGTCCATGCATCACGTCTGCCTTGATCACTATAGGAGGAATTGTGTTAACTTAATTTGGACATGAATTCGACATTGAAATCATAAAATTTATTAACACAAATTAGAACCCCTTTTTATGGGTTTACATTAAATTACAGAAATTAAAATTGTTTCTGCAAACGTTCCAGGTTTCATTACTGGTTTATTGTAAAATAATTGGAATGTTCTTTCCCCTGACCATCCTGCTGCCTTGAGGATTTTTCCATTGGTACATCCAATTGTATCCCTGCCGATGTAGCTGCAGCCCTGGTGGAATGAGATTAAAACATATTAGTATCCACCCCAGCCTGTGTTAGCACCTGTTTCAGGCATCTTGAGATTGTCTGGACCGTCACTCTTTTGTGTGGTTGCTTGTGGCTGACCAAAGGTGCCTTCTCATTGCCTCTTAGGATTTTTGTTTTCTCTATGTATAATGACAGATGTCTAACTATACAGAGACGGTCCTCTGTTGGGTATGCCCTAAATTGTATATTAAGGCCTGCTGATCCCTGTATGTTTTGCTTTACTAACTCATAGATATGAAACGTAATATTTTCAGTTGAGGAAGTCATGTTGTCCAGTCTTAGTTTATGCAGTGACTGTACCCTCTGTTCCGTGACCAATGCCATTAGCATGACTGTTTTTAATGTCAGTCTGTGTAGGGACAGAGCCTTTGCTGGAGACCAATTCCTGTGCATCTTCAGGACAATACTTACATCCCATATGTGGGAGTACCTGGTTCTTGGGGGATTAGTATTAAAAATTCGCCTCATAAGTTTTGTTACCAGTGGGCGAGTCCCAACAGAGTAACGCTCTGTTCCCTGCCATAGGTAAGTCGATAGGGCACATCTGGCGCAGTTGATGGCACTGTAATTGAGCCCTTCATCATAGTGGAGGCCTGCCAGATATTCCAGAACAGACGGTGTAAAATGACTTGCTTGCCACACAAAGTCTTTTACTAGATAACTTTATTATAAGCACTACACACAGTATGCACTAGCTGTCCGTGGTCATCACTGGAGCTAGAGAGCGAGCTGGGGGTGGGGAAGTTACAATTATACAAGAGACAATGGGGAGTGGTTAGTAGTGGTGAGGTCACCATGTTAAAGAGCATGCACTGATCTACATCCTTCCTCTTGGAAACAAACATTGCACTTGCACAGAGCGACCACGGCTCATACGCTAGAATTAGAAACCGCGCAAGGAACAGTTAAAATACCATTCTACAGGCTATTCGAACTCCCCGTAACGGACAGGCGGCTTGATCAACCGCCCAGAGCGGGTGCGCAACCCGCTTTCCCCCTCAACCGCAGGAGCCGCAGGGACGGGGGCAGGGACAGAGACGGGAGAACCGGGTGAAGAGCGCCCAGGGGAAGGAGGAGAACGGGGAGGCGGAACAGGTACACTCGCAGGCGACGCAGGAGAAGGGCGCAGGCGTGAGCGGGGCACAGAGAGCTGAGAGGGCAGTTTCCGGGGCATGCGAGGAGTGAGAGGGGCAGGGTGAGTTTCGGGCAGAGGGAATGGGACAGGCGGTGAAAACGGGTCTGCGGGAGGAGGAGCAGGCTCGTTGACAAGTAGCAGGTGCTGGCGGGACCGACGGTACGTGGTGCCCTCGTAGTCAACCAGGTAGGACCGGGGAGAGCCAGCCTCGCCAACGACAACGGCCAGCCGGTAGTAACCGGACGGGGACTGCATCCGAACAACCTGGCCTGGGAACAGACGGGGAAGGAGAAGGGACGACTTGTCAAAGGAGCGCTTCTGGATGGCCTGCTTCTCGATGATGCGCTCCTTGACAGCGGCAGGGCTCCGAACCGTGGGCTTGAGGGATTGCTGAGAGACCGGGAGAGGGGGGCCAGTGGTGCGGGACATGAGGCGCTGGGCAGGCGAACCGGGTGCGGGGTCTCGGGAAATGTTGCGAAGGTTGAGGATGGCAAGGTAGAAGTCAGAGTCAGAAAGCCGACATTGTTCCAGCAGCTCCTTGGCGCTGCGGACAGCGCGCACCGCAATGCCATTGCTTTGCGGGTACACAGGGCTGCTGGTGATGTGGCGAAAGTTCCAACGGGCGGCGAAGGCACGGAACTCCGCGCTGGAAAACTGGCCGCCGTTGTCGGATTGGAGAGTCACCGGGGACCCAAAGGTGGAAAAGTGGCGGCGAAGCTTCCCGATGACGGCAGCAGACGTGATGGAAGGTAGCTGGTCCACCTCGAACCAGCTGGAGTAGGAGTCCACCAGGACCAGGAAGTGCTTGCCACGCCATTCAAATATGTCAGTGGCGACAGCCATCCACGATAACTCGGGAGCCGGCTGCTGCATGAGAGGTTGGCGCTGTTGATGAGGCAGGAGACTGTTGCAGGCAGCACAGGCGGAGACCCTGTCCCGGATGTCCTGAGCCATGCCCGGCCAGAAAAAACTGGCTCTGAGCCTGGGACAAAGTGGCTTCAACCCCGGGGTGACCGTTGTGGGCAGTTTGGAAGTAATGATCCCGCAGCGCGGCCGGCACCACGACCTTGTGACCCTTCACCACCACGCCGTTGTGTAGCACCAATTCATCCCGAACCAGGAAATAGGGAACGGCACCAGCCGGCAGGGAGGAGCGTCGGTCAGGCCAGCCACGGCGGATGATGTCCGCAAGCTGTTGCAGGGCAGGATCAGCGGCAGTGTGTTTGACCAGAGACTGCATCTGCCAAGAAGGAACAATGTTAACGTTCAGTACCATCAAGTCAGACGATTCGTATGGAAGGGAGCGGCGCACGGGACAAGGTGTCGGCCACGAAGGGAGTGGCGCACGGGACAATGTGTCGGCCACGAACATATCCTTGCCCTTGCGGTACACAATCTGGAACGTGAAACGCTGGAGCTGCAGCATCATCCGCTGCAAACGGGAAGATGCAACATGGATGGTCTTGTTCAAGATAGAGACCTGCGGCTGGTAGTCAGTTTCAATGGTGAAGGTGTTGCCCAGGATGTAGTGTTTGAATTTGGAGCAGGCGAACACCACGGCAACGAGCTCCTTCTCGATCTGAGCGTAGCGCTGGTGCGAGAAGCATAGGAAACAGGCAACTGCTGGTCGTCATGGAGCTGCAGGCAGACGGCACCGAGGCCGAATTGAGATGCATCGCAAGTGAGGACAATTGGCCTGTTCAGATCGAAGAAATTGAGAGTCGGGGTGCGTGCGAGCTTGGACTTCAGGGCCACGAATGCCGACTGATGATGCGGGAGCCAGACCCAGGCATTGTCCTTCTTGATCAGCTCCCTCAGGGGTGCACTCAGTTCGCTGAGGTCGGGTATGAACTTCCCCAGGTAGTTGACCATGCCCAGAAAGCGCTGCAGGCCGGGCACGTCGGTGGGAGCGGGCATATCGGTGACCGCTGCCGTCTTCTGGGGGCCTGGCTTTAGACCCCCGGCCGTGAAAACGTGGCCTACGTAAGTGACTTCCGGAACGCGGGACTGACACTTCTTCGGGTTGAGTTTGAGATTGATCTCACGAGCCCTCTCCAGGACTTGGCGGAGATGCAGGTCGTGCTCAGCGACGTCCCTCTAGTACACCAGGATGTCATCCACGATGATAGCGCACGGCAACCCGGCAAACAGCTGATCCATGGTGCGCTGGAAAACCTCGCTTGCTGAGTTGATCCCGAAAGGCATGCTGAGAAAGCGGAACCTGCCGAAGGGGGTGATAAAGGTGGTCAGGAAGGAGGGACGTTCATCCAGAGGGATCTGCCAGAAGGAGCTCTTGGCATCTAGGACCGAGAAGACTGTGGCCGGACCGACCTGTGCAGCGACGTCCTCCACTGTCCGCATGGGGTAGTGCGGGCGCTTGATGGCAAGGTTCAGGTCTTTCTGGTTGATGCAGATCCTGATTTCGCTCTTGTCCTTCTTGGCTGCGACGACCATGGTGGAGACCCATCGGGTATGAGCACTCACCTCCTTGAGGATGCCCATGGTCACCATGTCACGCAGTGTGGACTCCACGCGGCCCTTCATGGCAAAAGAAACGCGATGGGCCTGTCTAATCACCGGGATTGACTTCCTGGTCAACAACGATTTTGTAAGCAATTTGCCCAGAACGTCATCAAAACGGTCGGGGTACTCGCCTAGGGGGTCCATGGGGGCCTGCACCAGGTGGATGTCGCGGTGTAAAGAGACCAAGCCAAAGTCCTGGCATGCACGGGCGCCCAGCAGGGTGACGTTTTCAGAATCCAGCAGGAGAAAAGTGAAGGGCCGAGAGGTCTTAAGAACTGTACAGATAAGCGTGGCCTTCCCCACAGGGAACAGAACACCTCCCCCATAGGCATGAAGGCGGGAGTCATCGGTAGTAACTCTCTCCCCAGACCTTATCTGCTTGAAGAGGCTAACAGACATAACGTTTGCAAACGCACTAGTATCGACCTTCGCAGGCAAGGAGTGGCCATTCACAGTAACATGTACAGAGGGATCTGTTATCAATACAGGTGCACCCAAAAGCGAAAACACAGTTGAATCATCGTGGGAGGAGCTCGTATCAGAGTCAAGGAGTCCATCCGACTGGTACTGGGAACCAGGCGCGCTATCGGAGTCCACACGGTTGTTTAGACTCCTTCTTGGGGCAGGGACCGGCTTCCCACGGGATCGACACGCCGCAGAAAAGTGGTTCAGCTTCCCGCAGGAATTTTAAAGTTTTACCCTGAGCCGGGCAAATGTTGAAATGGTGGGAAGAGAAATTGAAATTTGGGCAGCGACGAGGGGTGACCTTAGCGAGCTCAGCGGCGGTGCCCTGGCGTGGCGGGCCATTGTTCCGCCGGCGGCCAGCAGCACCGGTGAAGTTAATGTCCTGGGACACCGGTTGAGATACGGAGCCAACAGCAGAGGCCATGCGAGCAGCATGCATAGCTTCCCTTAGCGTTAGATCAGGCTTCATCAGGGGCTCGTCACGCAGCTTGGAGTTGAGGAGACCGTTGACCACGACATCCCTGACCATTTCGTCCGGGGTTACCGCTTCAAGGCGGCACCGCCGAGCCAGATGACGAAAAGAGGCAATTAAGGCGTCTATATGCTCTGAAGACATTCCGGAGAAGGGTTTCGGCCCGAAACGTCGCCTATTTCCTCCGCTCCATATATGCTGCTGCACGCGCTGAGTTTCTCCACCAATTTTGTGTACCGTCTATATGCTCACCGGGAATATGACGCCTTTGAAAGAACTTAAAGCGCTCGATAATGTTATTGGTAGGGATATCGCAGAGGGCAGTGAATTTTGCCAAGATACATACCGGATCGCGACGGTGCTCATCAGGGGCGAACTCGAACGAGGCATAGTGTTCCATGGCCTCCGGGCCAGCCAGGTTGATAGTCGCGCTGGAAGACAGTCCAGCGGTGGACGATATCCGTGTCAAAAACGAGCATGTCGGGACGACGGCACCAGTTGGACATAATAAAAACAGGGGGATGTGGACACAACTGGGAGAAAGCAAACAATAAAAATAAAGCCGATGAACAGGAGACGCGAGTCTACCGCTGTGACACCATGTAAAACGACTTTTACTAGATAACTTTATTATAAGCACTACACACACTATGCACTAGCTGTCCGTGGTCATCACTGGCGCTAGAGAGCGAGCTCGGGGTGGGGAAGCTACAATTATACAAGAGACAATGGGGAGTGGTTAGTAGTGGTGAGGCCACTATGTTAAAGGAGCATGCACTGATCTACAGACGGGATGTTCATGTCTCTGTAAGTGATGTTGTGTTTATGGCAGTACATCTCCCACTTCCTGATATAGACCAGATACTGTTTTTGGTTGATTGTCTTTGGGCCGCCGAGATCAGGTTCACTGTTCGGTCCGTCAGTCCCAGTTGTAGTAGAGGTGTTTTTAAACTCTACAAATTAATAAGTTCAAATGTTTATGGCATGGGTGGCTATCCCTTGTTACGGGATGTAGCAATACATCTGGTCTATGTGGGATGGTGATACATGGTTCTAATACCATGTTTAGTATCTTTGGGAACCATGGTTGAGTAGGCCAATCAGGTACTACCAAAATACCAGACGAAGAGTATTTTTGTATTTTCCTTAATACCCGACTGATGAGGCAGAAATGAGGGAATGCGTAAATAAACAATTTCCCTCAATGCAGCGAAAATGCATCTGTCGCCGCTGCCCCAGGGTCTGGATCCCATGAAACATAATTTGATACCTGGTGGTTTTATCTGGATGCGAATAGATCGATATCTGGTGTTCCATATTTTGCTGTAATATCAGTAAATACTTTTTATTCAACATCCATTCGGTATTTTCATAAAATTTGCGTGACCTGGTGTCTGCCACTACATTTAATCTTCCTGGTAGATAAGTGGCTGATATCCAAATATCTCACTGGATACACCATTGCCAAATTGTTTTATCCAGATTGTCACATGATGTCGATTTGTTTCCACCCATGTGGTTAATGTATGCTACCACGGTGGTATTGTCTATCTACAGTCTACCATGCTGGTGATATGACCCAGTACAATATGACTTTAGGCCATGGAATGCACCCAACATTTCCAGGTAGTTTATGCCCAGTGTGAGAAATAAAGATGCCTCCTGAGCAGTCCATCTACCTCCACAACTGGTGATGGTGTTGGTGGCTCCCCACCCAAGTGCACTGGCATCAGTTTGAAGTACCATGGCAGGGTTACTTACAATGATTGGGTTGGAACAAAGCCAGATGTTATCTATCCACCATTTTAGTTCTATTTTAGCTTTGATTGGTAGTTTCATAGGTCTGTCAAAGTGACCGGCATTAATTCTGAGTGCTTGTATTTTTGCTCTCTGTAAGTTTTGGTAAAGTAGAGGTCCAAATTGTGTGGCTGGAAAGGCAGCCACCATTTTACCAATTACTTTTGCTACCAATCTAATGGATGGTTTGCTGATGTCAATGAGGTTATTGCAAGCCTCTATTAAATATCTAGCCTTTCCCTTAGGTAGAGTTACCGACATGTGAACTGATTCAATGGTGAACCCCAAATAGTCCATAGTAGTGAAAGGCGTTAGTTTAGATTTAACTGGATGGATAATAAATCCCAGTTTTTCAAATAACTGTTTTGTGGCTGTTAGTTTGTTTGGCCAATTCGAAAGTTTTGCCCACAATGAGTATGTCATCTAAATATGCCATGACCGTGTGTTTACGTTTCCGTAGAAACGCTAGGGCTGGTTTCAATTTTTTTGTGAACAGCCTGGGGGCTGATGATAAACCATTTGGCAGTGCTTTATACTGCCTCAGTTTTCCCATCCAGTTGAATTTTAAGTAACATATGTGGTCACCTCGTATAGGCACTGAATACTAAGCATCTTTTAAATCGATGCTGGCCATGAAGTAACCTTTTGAAATTAATTGTTTAGCAGTGACAAAGGTTTCCATTTTGAAGTGAATATATTGTACAAATGTATTCAATTTTGTCAGATCTATGATATTGCGACAACCACCATCTTTTTTGTTTTTGGTAAATATATTGGACAATAATCTAATGGTTCGTGTTGAGTTTTCTCAATTACACCTTTTACGTAAAGCCGCTCCAGTTCAGCTTGCGCTTCTAATTTTTCTTTATCAGAAAACACGAACACTCGGTTCGGTTTCTGTTGAACTGGAGGGCTGTACTTGTGTATAAACTGTATTGAATATACTGCATACTGCTTAAGATGTAAGTATCGGTTGTTAACATGCTCTATGCATTCAGAAAAGAGTGTAATCTCCCCCCAACCTCCATGCTCCCTGTATTTTGTAGGGAACCAGACCCACCTACCTCCATAGTTACCAGTGGCAGGTTTACTTCTTTTTATAGGTTCTTCGCTGCTGTTGTTGCGCTGGTGTCTGGATTTTCGGTTTGGTTGTCGTTGCAGTTCCCCGCATCTTCCAAGAAGGCCGGCCTGGGCCATGGCCTAAAAAAGAATCATGTTTTGGGTACCGTGCCTTCGAGCTTTCACTAGTTCAGCTGGTGGGTGTGTAGGGGTGTTGTCTTTGGCTGTAGTGGGTTTTTGTTGGAGTCCCCTTTATTAGTCCCAGTGTTTTTGCTTCCTCATCGAGCACTTTTACTTGCTTCGATAGGTTGCCTCCAAACAAAAATATTGGTGGTTTTGTGGTCCCAGGTTTGCACAGTCCCGCGAATTTTCGGTTTAGTGTGGGTTGAATGGCACTTTTCCTGATGTTATTTATTTCATGTTGGGTGTTGCAGAGTAGTGCCCGTGCATCGTGTTGCTCCTGGGACATGTCCTTGTCATCCACTGTACAGGCAATTGCTGTTTTCCCTGCAGTCAGGAGTCTCAGTACTTTTTGTAATTTGACGTCCATACTTCTGACTCCTGTTCCAATGTGTTTCCATATACAGTTGTTTACTATTGGAACATTCAGGGATTATGCAGTTGCCCGGTGTCAGGTGTCTTGATGTGGTGTCCAGTACAGCCTGTTCTTGTAACTGGTTTAGAGACATGTAGTCTATACTGGCAGCAAGCTTTGGTTCCAGATTTTGGGCAGTCTGGCGTGGCTGTATGAAATTGGCCACCATGTCCAGTAGGTTCTCTCGTTCCTGCACCCCTTGCACACTTGTCTTTCCTTCTGCGGACCCCTCTTCCAGGTCAGGCCAGAACTGACCCGCAGTGCTCCCCTCTGATGAGGTAGTGCACTGTGCAGCCCTTCAAGAGGTACTGCTGTGGGTTTATCATAGGGTCCACAGTGACCCGACACCATCTCCCGGAGTCTGTCACGTTGAAGCAAATGCTCCACACACCGCTCCATCCGGCTCCAGCGCTCTCGGTCGCTGGCCGCCCGCGGTTGTTCAAAGTCGGACTCCTCTGAGTCCACGATCTTGTTTGTTTTATGTCTAGCTTTACCGCCCGGCCGCGTTGATCTGGCCGGTGCGGAGGCGACATCGGGCACAGCTGATCCCACTATCGATGATCCAAGTGCCGCTGGCTGCTGCTGGCTGCACGCTGCTCCGCGGTCCTCCCTCCCCAGCTTTGTCGCAGCCCTTGTCTTCTTTGTTTTGTCCATGTTCCCACCTGTAGTTGGAAATGGAAACAAAAAAGACCGCAGAGTAAACTCTTACTTGCAAGTTGCGGCTTTTAAACTGCTGCTGCGGGGAAGCGTCTGACGTTTCCCAATGCGTGTACCGAAACACGCATGCGTCCTGGCGGGCTTCTTCACGTAGTCACTCACGTGACTCCGAAGTAAAACACCTCTCAACCCTCTGAACAACTCTGAACCCCTCTAAATCCCTTTAAACATGTGAAACGACCTCAAAACACATGCACCACCCTCTGAACCCCTCCAAATGCCTCTGAAACCCTCCAAAACTCGCTAAACCCATCCAAACAACTAAACCGCTATAAACACCTCTAAAACTCTCCAAGCCCCACTACACCATCCGAAGCACTCTGAACATATCTGAACCCCTATAAGCCCCTCTGAACACCTCTGGGCCTCTCTGAACGCCTCTAAACCCCTTTAAAACCCTCTACACCTACCTGAACCCAGCTAAACCCCTCTGATTCTCTCTAAATACCTCTAAACCCCATCTAAACCCCTCTAAACCCGTCTACACCAAACTAAACCAATCTAAACACATATTATTCCCTTTAAACCACTCTAGACCCCCTAAACTCCTCTATACATCTCTAAACCGCTCTCAAACCCTCTAAACCCCTCTGAACCACTCCGAACCTGTCTATACCACTGAAACCCCATCTACATCCTCCTAAAACGTTCTGAACCCCTCCAAATCCCTCGAAATCCCTGTAAATCGCTCCAAACCGCCTCTAACCCCGCCTCTTACACTAAACCTCTCAGAAACACCTCTAAATCACTCTAAACCTCTCTAAACTCCTCTGAGCCCTTGTGAACTCCTCGAACCAACTCAAAACACCTGGTCGCCGCTCTAAACACCTCCAAACCCCTCGACACCTATCTAAACACCTCCAAACACCTCGAAACCCATCCAAACCCCTGTAAACTCCTCTACACTCCCAGACGCCCCTCTGAGCCACGCTAAACCCTCTAAACGCATCTGAACCACTCTAAACCCCTCTGAACTGCTCTAAACCACTTCGAACGCCTCTCAATCCCTCTAAACTTATCTAAACACCACTAAACTCCCCCAACCCTGCTAACCCCCCCGAACAACTCTAATCATCTCTGAACCACCTCCAATAACTCTAAACCCATACGAACCCCTCTGAACACTTCTCAACCGCTCTAAATCCCTTTGAACGCATGTGGACACCTCTACACCTATCTAACTCCCTTTAACCCCCTCTAAACCGACCAAAACCCATCAAAACCCATCAACACCACTCAAAACCCCTCTAAACTCCTTAGAGCCAACCTGAACCCGTCTAAGTCGTTCTAAACCCGTCTAATCATCCCTCTGAACACCTCTAACCCCCTACACACAGCTCTATCCCCTCCGACCTCCTCTGAATTATCTGAACCCCTATAAGCCCCTCTGAACACCTCTGGGCCTCTCTGAACGCCTCTAAACCCCTTTAAAACCCTCTACTCCTACCTGAACCCAGCTAAACCCCTCTGATTCTCTCTAAATACCTCTAAACCCCATCTAAACCCCTCTAAACCCGTCTACACCAAACTAAACCAATCTAAACACATATTATTCCCTGTAACATCTAAAACACTTCAAACCCCTCTATAAGCACATCTAACCCCATCTAACCCCATCTAATCCCTTCTAAATCCCTCTAAACTCCCCTAACCCGTAAATACCTCTAAACCCCTCTAAAACCCTTTGAACCCCTCTGAACCACTCAAATCGATCTAAACATATCTTAACCAGTCTATCCCCCTCTAAACCCATCTAAACCCCTCTAAACCCATCTAAACCACCTAAGCAACTATAAACCCTTCCTACCCCCTCTAAACCCCACTAAACCTCTAAGAACCCATCTGAACCCACTACAAACCCCCCTAAACAACTCTAAAGCCCTCTAAATACCTATATAACCTTTAAACCACTTTAAACCCATTTCAATCCCTCTGTATACCTCTGATGACCTCAAAACCCCTCCAAACGTCTAAACACCTCTAAACCCCGCCAAACCCCTCTCACCCCTCTGAACCTCTCTAAACAAATAGGAACCCGTCTAAACCCCCTACGAACTTCTATAAACCACTCCAAGCAAACCTAAACATCTATAAACACCCCTGTGCACCTCTAACCCCTCCAAACCCTTCTAAACCCCATACGAACCACTCCCGACACATCTGAACGGCTCGAAACCCCTTTGAACGCCTCTGGACCCCTCTAGAATTTAACCTCTAGCACCGTTTAATCCCCTCTAAACCCACCCGAACCCTCTAAACCACTCTAAACCCTTTATAACCCCTCTGGACCCGTCTTAACCGCTCTAAACCCGTCTAAACAACACATCTAACCCCCTACAAACACCTATAAACCCCTCCGACCTCTGAATTATCTAAACCCCTCTAAACACTTCTAAACCCCTATAAACACATCTAACCCCATCTAATCCCATCTATAGATGACACAGCTGTTGTCGGCCTCATCAAAGGTGGCAATGAGGAAGAGTATAGATGTACAATAAACAACTTTGTGGAGGAGTGGAGGGCACACAATAACCTCCATTTCAATAAAACAAAAACTAAGGAGATAGTTGTGGATTTCAGGAGGGGGAGGAGGAGGACTCAACCCACACCAATCACCATCAGGGGCACTGATGTGGAGGTCGTCGCCAACCACAGGTACCTTGGTGTGCAGCTTGACAGTGAGCTGGACTGGAAGAGTCATATGGAGGCGGTGTACAGGAAGGGACAAAGTCGACTGTACTTCTTAAGGAGACTAAGCTCATTCGACATCTGGCAACCCCTACTGTGCAGTGTCTACCATTCAGTGGTGGCCAGTGCTCTGTTTATTTTTGCTGTGGCCTGTTGGGGAGAAGGCGCCCGCATAGCGGACAAAAACAGACTGGACAAGCTGATCAGGAAGACCGGCTCATTGGTCGGGGCTGAGCAACTAACGGTCCAGCAGATGGCAGAGGCCAGAACTCTGAACAAACTGGGTTCAATAATGACCAACCCCACTCACCCACTCCACGCCCTGAAGGTGATCAAGAGCAGCATCTTCGGTCAGAGACTGATTGCACCAATGTGCAAAACGGAGAGATATAGGAATTCTTGTATACCAGCTGCTATAAGGTTTTACAATGCACAAAATAATGTTGCACTTTTTTAGTATTCATTCATTGTATTTTAACTTATTAAGTATGGAAGCTATCTGAGGAAATGTGTGGTGTTATGTCTGTCTTGAAGCTGTTGTGGCACTTTAATTTCCTGTAAAGGATTTTTAAAGGATCCTATAATAAGAATAATAATAATCCCTTCTAAATCCGTCTAAACTCCACTAACCCCCTCTAAATGTTTGTAGGGGGTTAGATGTGTTCAGAGGGTTGTTTAGACGGCTTTATAACGATTTAGACGGTTCAGATGTGTTCTAATGGGTTTAGAGGGGTTTCGAGTGGTTTAGATGGGTCTGGTGGGTTTAGATGGGGTTAAAGAGAGTTAGATAGGTGTAGAGGTGTCCACAGGCGTTCAAAGGGGTTTAGAGAGGTTGAGAAATGTTCATAGGGGTTCGTGTGGGTTTAGAGTTATTGGAGGTGGTTCAGAGATGATTAGAGTGGATCGGAGGGGTTAGCAAGGTTGGGGGAGTTTAGTGGTGTTTAGACAGGTTTAGAGGGATTGAGAGGGGTTCGGAGTGGTTTAGAGCAGTTCAGAGGGGTTTAGAGGGGTTCTGAGGCGTTTAGAGTGTTTAGAGTGGCGACGAGGTGTTTCGAGTTGGATCGAGGGGTTCAAAGGGGCTCAGTGGTGTTTAGAGAGAATTAGACTGATATAGTTGTTTCTGAGAGGTTTAGAGGGGGTACATGCGTGTTCAGCGGGGTTAGAGGCGGTTTGGAGAGATTTACAGGGATTTCGAGGGATTTGGAGGGGTTCAGAAAGTTATAGGAGGATGTAGATGGGTTTTGAGTGGTATATACAGGTTCGGAGTGGTTCAGAGGAATTTAGAGTGTTTGAGAGCGGTTTAGAGATGTTTAGAGGAGTTTAGGGGGTCTAGAGTGGTTTACATGGAATAATATGTGTATAGATTAGTTTAGAGGTGTTTAGAGGTGTTTAGAGGGGTTTCGATGGGGTTTAGAGGTGTTTAGAGAGGATCAGAAGGGTTTAGAGGGGTTCGTGTAGGTTTAGAGGGTTTCAAATGGGTTTAGAGGCGTTTAGCGAGGCCCAGAGGTGTTCAGAGGGGTTTACAGGAGCTCAGATATGTTCAGAGAGCTTCGGATGGTGTAGTGGGGCTTGGAGGGTTTTAGAGGTGTTCACAAGGGTTTTATAGCGGTTTAGTTGTTTGGATGGGTTTAGCGAGTTTTGGAGGGTTTCGGAGGCATTTGGAGGGGTTCAGATGGGGTTGGAGGTGTGTTGAGGTCCTTACACATGTTTAAAGGGATTTAGTGGGGTTTAGAGTTGTTCAGAGAGTTGAGAGGTGTTTAGAGGGACAGAGCATTTCAGATTGGGTTAGAGGGGTCTGGAGGGATTTAGATGAGTGTAGAGGAGTTTAGAGGGGTTTAGAGGAATTGAGAGGGGCTTAGATGGGTTTAGAGGTGACCAGAGGGGTCGCGAGGTGTTAAGCGGTGTTTAGGATGGGTTTACAGAGGTTTCGAGGGGTTTCGAGCAGGTTTCTTGGGGTGTAGAAGAGTTTACAGGTTTTTTAAATTGTATTTAATTTATTAGAAGTAAGCACAATACAGTGGTACCTCAGGTGCCAAATATGTTGACATGATACATTCTATGTACAACTTCAATTTTAATTTGTCTTAAAGTAATGAGTAGAATAACGTGTAGTGTGTGTAAAACGAGAAAGAGAGAGTGAGGAAGAGAAGTAAGAAAGAAAAAAGAGCAAAAGAGAGATTAGCAGATAGGAGATAGGAGACGAGTTTTTATATTGTTGACCATCTTTCACCCAGATCTTAAACAGTTGGTTTTTACGATTTACAGGGTTTTCGAAGGGTTTAGAGGGCTTTGGTGGAGTTTACAGCGGGTTTCAGAGGTGTCGATGTGTTTAGAGGGGTTCCATTGTGTTTCGAGGGTTTTGCAGTGGTTTAGAGGGGTTTAGAGGTGTTGGAGGATTTTCGAATGTTTCGGAGTGTTTCAGAGGGGTTTAGCCGGTTTAGTGGTTCAGAGGGGGTTAGAGGGGGTTAAGAGTGATTTAGAGATGTTTAGCAATGTTTATGTGGGTACAGACGAGTTCATAAGTGTTTGGAGCGGTATGGAGCGATTTAGATGGGTTTAGAGGGGTTTAGAGGGTTTCAGGGGATATAGAGTGATTTAGAGGCGTCTTGAGTGGTTCAGAGTGATTCAGTGGGGTTCAGGGGGCTTTAGAGGGATTTACAGTGATTTTGAGCGGATCAGAAGGGTTCAGAGGGATTCATAGGGGTTTCGAGGTTGAGTGCGGGTTAGACTTGTTTAGATGGGTATAGAGGGGGGTTTACAACGGTTCATAGGTATTCAGAGGGGTTTACAGCGTTTCAAAGGTGTTCAGAGGGGTGCAGAGTGGTGTAGACGTGTATATAGTGGTTTGAAGGGATTTAGAGGGGTACAGTTGTGTTTCGAGGGGTTTAGATGGCTTTTGGTGGGTTTAGAGGGGTTCAGATGTGTTCGGAGGGGTTTAGAGGGGTTTAAAGCGGCTAAGCTATGCTTGGAGGGGTACAGAATGATCCATAGTAGTGTGGATGTGTTTCGAGGGGTTCAGAGTGAGTTAGAGGGGTATACATGGTTTCAGAGGTGCTCAGAGGGGTTTGGATGGTTTATAGGGGTTGAGGTGCGTTTAGAGGTTTTTAGAGGTGTTCAATGTGGTTTTGAGGGGTTTTGAGGGGTAGAGTAGTTTGGGTGTTTGGAGTTTAGAGGGGTTCAGAGGTGTTCAGAGTTGTTTAGAGGGGTTTGCAGGGGTTTAGGGGTTAAAGGGGGTTTAAACGTGTTCAGATGGGCTGAGATGTGTTTGGAGGGGTTTAGACGGGTTTAGGAGGGGTTTAGAGGAGTTTGGAGAGGTTGAGGTGTTTAGGGGTGTTTGGAGAGGTTTAGGTGTTCATGGGGTGTTTGGAGGGGTATCGAGGGGGTTAGATGGGGTTTGGAGGTGTCTGAAGGGGTTTCGAGGGGGTTTAGATGGGTTTAGAGAGTTTTGACGGGGTTAGATGAGTTCAGAGGTGTTCCGAGCGGTTTAGGAGGGTTTAGAGCGGTTTAGAGCGTTTCAGAGGGGTATAGACGGATTTAGAGGGGGTTTGAGTGCTTCAGAGCGGTTCAGATGTGTTTAGAGCTGTTGATAGCGTTGTGGAGATGTTTAGAGGTGTTTAAAGGGGTTAAGAGTGGTTTAGAGGAGTTAAGATGTGTTTAGATTGGTTTAGAGGTGTTTAGATTGGTTTAGAGGTGTTTCGATGTGTTTCGAGGAGGTTAGAGGGGTTTAGAAGGGTTCAGGTGGGCTATGTGGGGTTTATATGGGTGTAGATGCGTTTAGAGGGGTCTAGGGTAGTTTAGAGCAGTTTAGAGGGGTTCAGATGTGTTCAAAGGGGTTCGGAGGGGTTTAGAGGGGTTTGCAGGGTTTTCAGATTCTTACTGTCATTGTGCATCGTACAGTACAGGGACAACGAAATGCAGTTTGCATCTCACGCATAAGAGCGAACATAGAATAATGAACAATAAATATATACACGTACATACAGTAGTAGTAGTGCAATTTTTCTGGGGGAAGGAATGTCCAGCGGGGGGGCGGGGTGGTGACTGGCAATAACCAAGGAGCAGAGTTAAGTAATGTAATAGCCGCAGGGAAAAAGATGTTCCTGTACCTGCTGGTCCGGCAACGGAGTGACCTGTAACTCCTCTCGGATGGTAGGAGGGTAAACAGTCTGTGGCTGGGGTGAGAGCAGCCCTTGACGATGCTGCGTGCCTTTCGCAGGCATCGCTTACTTTGGACATACTCAACGGAGGGGAGTGAGGAACCGGTGATGCGTTGGGCAGTTTTCAACACACTCTGCAGTGCTTTCCGGTCGGAGACAGAGCAGTTATCATACCATACTGTGAGATAGTTGGTAAGCATGCTATCGATGGTGCAGCGGTAGAAGTTCACCAGAATCTGTGGAGACAGAAGGGTTTAGAGGTGTTTATTAAGGTTTAGCTGTTTGGTGCGGTTTTGAGGGGTTCAGATGCGTTTAGAGAGAGTTTCAGAGGGAGTTGAAGGAGTTTATAGGTCTTTTGACATGTTTCGAGTGATGTAGAGGGGTTCAGAGGTGCCTAGATGGTTTACAGGTTTTTAGAAGGTTCAGAGTGGTTTAGAGGGATTGAGAGAGACTTAACGGCGTATTTGTGTAACGGATATACCTTGGACTCAATAGCAGCACAGAATCAGGCAGGTATAGTTGGTAATTAACTTTATTACGAAACTGTAACACAAAGTAGTAACACAGGAATGGGTACACAGTACTCACACAGAGGTTCAGGATTGAGCGAGGGTTCCAAAGATGGGCAGGCAGGAGACGTAGTCGGGGTAGCGGAAAGTCCGGTAACCAGGACATCCAACACACGATCCAAACAAACCAACGAGGGACAGACGAAAGGAGAGTCGAAGACAGGCAGGAAGTCGAGAAGTCGCTGGAGAGTCTTGCATGAATGCTGAGAACAATCTGGCACTGTGTGCACGGTGAGGAGAATCTATATACCGGGTTAATTGGTGATCAGAGGTAACTGAGTGCAACAGGTGAGGAGAGTTGGGCTGATGAGAGGGGAGTGGCAGGCAGGGAGGTGAGGATAAGGAGGGACCGGTGGAAAAGTACTGGGAGGTGAAGTGGATTAGAATGAGGAGAGGGAAGACTGTGACAGTAGGTGGGTTTAGAGGGATGTATATGGGCTTAGAGGGGTATAGATATGTTTATATGGGTACAGACGTGTTCAGAGGAGTTTTGAGCGGTTTGGTGTGATTTAGAAGGGTTCTGAGTGGTTCAGAGGTGTTCAGAGTGGATTGGAGGTGTTCTGAGCGTTTTGGAGATGTTCAGTCGGGTTTAGAGTGGTTTAGAGGAGTTAAGGTGTGTTTAGATTGGTTTAGAGTAGTTTAGAGGGGTTTAATGGGTTTATAATAATAATAATACATTTTATTTATGGGCGCCTTTCAGGAGTCTCAAGGACACCTTACACAAATTTCGCAAGTAGAGGTAAAAAACATGTAAGCCGAATGATATAAATAGTAGAGACATGATTAGTACACATATTTACAGGTGTTTATAGAGGTGTTTAAAGATGTTCAGATGGTTTAGAGGGGATTAGAGGGGTTTCGAGCTGTTCAGGTGGGCTTAGAGGGGGTTAAAGCGATTAGATGCGTTTAGAGGGGTCCAGAGGAATTTAGAGCGGTTTAGAGGGGTTCAGATGTGTTCAGAGAGGTTCGGACTGGTTTAGAGCGATTTAGAGCTGTTTAGAGAAATCAGATGGTTTAGAGGGGTGTATAGGTGTTGAGAGCATTTTGGAGATGTTTAGAGCGGTTTAGAGTGGTTTAGAAGAGTTATAGAAATTTATAAAATTCTTAAGGGGTTGGACAGACTAGATGCAGGAACATTGTTCCCGATGTTGGGGAAGTCCATTTCAAGGAGTCACACTTTAAGGATTAGGGGGGCATCTTTTAGGACCGAGATGAGAAAAACTTTTTTTTACACAGAGAGTGGTGTCACAGAAGGTAGTTGAGGCCACAGTTCATTGGCTATATTTAAGAGGGAGTTAGATTGGCCCTTGCGGCTAAAGAGATCAGGGGGTATGGGGAGCAGGCAGGTAAAGGGTACTGAGTTGGATGAACAGCCATGATCATATCGAATGGCGGTGCAGGCTCGAAGGGCCGAATGGCCTACGCCTGCACCTATTTTCTATGTTTCTATATGTCTATGTGTTCAGAGTGGTTTCGAGGGGTTTAGAGGGATTTAATGTAGTTTCGAGGGGGTTAGAGGGATTTACAGGGGCTTAGAGGAGTTTAAAGAGGTTTGAGAGGTTTATATGGGTACAGGTGATCAGAGCGGTTTCGAGGGATTTAGAGGGAGTTAGAGGGGTTTAGAAGGGTTTAGAATGGTTCAGATGCGTTCAGAGGGGTTTAGAAGGATTTAGAATGGTTTAGAGGGGTTTAGATTGGTTCAGAGGAATTCATAGCGTTCTGGAGAGGCTGAGAGCGGTTTACATTTATTACAGGGGTTTAAATGGGTTTAGATGGGATTTACAGCGGTTCAGAGGGGTTCAGAGGGGTTTAGAGGTGTTTAGAGTGGTTCGAAAGTGTTTAGAGAGGTTCATTGGTTTACAGAGGGCGTTAGAGGTATTTAGAGGGGTATAGAGTGGTTTAGAGGTGTTAGCAGGGGTTCAGAGGTGCTCATAAGATTTGAGTTGGATTTAGAGGGGTTTAGAGGGGTTGTGAGGTGTTCAGACGGGGGTTAGAGTGGTTTGGTGTGGTTTAGAGGGGGTTCAACGAGCTTCAGAGGGGGTTAGAATGGTTTAGAAGGGTTTAGAGGGTTTCAGAGCCGTTCAGAGGCGGCAGACAGAGGGTTTTCGAATGGTTTAGATGTGTTCCGATGGTTTCCTATCGGTTTGGAGGGATTTACATGGGGTTTAGACGGGTCTAGATGGGTTTAGAGGTTCAGAATGGTTCAGTTGGGTTAAGAGGAGTTTACAGGTGTTTACAGGTGTTTACACGGGTTATGAGGGGTTTAGATTAGTTCAGAGGAATTCATAGGGGATTAGAGGGGATTAGATGGGGATTATAGGGGTTGAGATGGGTTTAGAGTGCTTTAGAAGTGTTTTGAGGGTTTCAGAGCCGTTCAGCGGCAGACAGAGGGTTTCTGAATGGTTTAGAGGTATACCAATGGGTTCATATAGGTATGGATGGGATTTAGAGGGGCATTGACGGGTCTAGTTGGGATTATAGATTCAGAAGGGTTCAGTTTGGTTTAGAGGACTTTACAGGTGTAAAGTCCTTTAGAGAGATTTAGAGGGGTTTAGAGGTGTTCATAGGGGTTCAGAGGGGTTTACAGGGGACTACAGGGCTTCACAGGAGTTTAGAGGCGGATAGCGGAGATTAAAGCGGGGTTTAGAGGGTTTTAAATGGTTTCGAATGACCTTAGAGAGGGTTAGAGGGCTTTCGAGGTGTTCCGGGGGGTTTAGAGGGGGTTAGAAGGATTCAGATGGGTTCAGAGAGGTTCGGACGTGTTTAGAGTTGTTTAGTGAGGTCCAGAAGGGTTTAGAGGGGTTTACAGGGCTTCTGAGGGGTTTAGAGAGATTCAGTTGTGTTCTAAGGGTTTAGATGGGGTTAGAAGGGCGGAGAGGTTTTTAGGCCGGTTCGGATGTGTTCAGAGTGATTTGGAGGGACTTGGAGAGGTTTTGAGGAGTTAGAGGGGTATACAGGTGCCCAGAGTTGCTCACAGGGGGTTGGAGGTGTCTATAGGGGGTTCAAGGTGCTTATAGGCGTTTAGAGGGGTTTCGAAGGGTTTAGATGGTTGTCGAGTGGTTCGAGGGGTTTCTAGGGTGTTTCGGGGTCTTGAGAAGGTACTCGAATCATTCCGAGGGGTTTAGAGAGGTTTAGAGGGGTTCAGAGGGGCTCAGATAGGTTGGGAGGGGGTTTAGAGGGGTCCAGAAGGGTGTTTACCGGGGATTGGAGGGATTCTGAGGGGTTTAGAGGGGTTCAGTTGTGTTCGGAGGGATTTAGATGTGTTTGGAGGGGCTCAGAGGGGTTCAGAGAGGTTAGAGGGGTACACAGGATTTCCGAGGTGCTCAAAGCGGTTTGGAGCGATCTATAGGGGTTTCGAGGTGATTAGATGTGTCTAGATGGTTTCAGAGGTACTTAGACGGGTTTAGATGGGGTTAGAGATGTTTAGAGGGGGTTAGAGATGTTTAGAGGGGTTTAGAGGAGTGTAAGGTGGATTATAGAGGTTTAGAAGGGTTCAGAGGTGTTTAGATGTGTTTGGAGGGGTTTAGAGAGGCTCAGAGGATTTAAGATGGTTTGGTGGGGTTTAGAGTGTGTTCAGAGTGGGTTAGAGGTGCTTAGAGGTACTTAGAAACGTTTAGAGGGGTTTAGAGGGATATTGAGGGGTTTAAGAGAGGTTAACAGGTGTCCAGATATGTCCAGAATGGTTTAGGTAGGTTTAGAGGTGCTTAGAGGAGTTTCGAAGAGTTTAAAGGTGTTTCAAGCACGTTTCTAGTGGTGTAAAGGCGTTTACAAGGGCTTAGTCGGGTTTGGTGGGGTTAACACAGGTTTTAGATGGGTTTAGAATAGTATATAGAGGTTTAGTTGTTTGGAAGGGTATAGAGCGGTTATGAGGCGTTTAGAGGGGTTTAGAGGAAAATAGATGGGCTTAGAGAGTGTTTAGAGGTGTTTAGAGACGTGTATAATGATACAGACTGGTTCAGAGTGCTTTGGAGCAGTTTGGCGTGATTTTAGAGGGATTTCGAGGGGTTCAGAGGACTTCAGAGGGGTTCAGAGGAGTTCAGAGATGCTGAGAGCGGTTTACAGATATTTAGAGGTGTTTAGGGATGTTTAGACGGGTTTAGATGGGTTAATATGTGTTGAGATTGGTTTAGAGGGGGTTAAAGGGATGGAAGGGGGTTTAGAGGGGTTTAAAGGGGATAGAGGGGCTTAGATGTGTTTGGAGGGCTTTAGAGGACTTTAGAGGACTTTAGAGGCGTTTAGAGGGGATTAGAGGGGGTTTCGAGCGGTTTATAGGGGTTCATAGCAGTTCAGTGTGAATTAGAGGGATTTAGAGGGTGTTTAGAGTGGTTCAGAAGGTTTCAGAGGTGTTCTGAGGGTATTAGAGGTGTTCAGAGGTTCAGAGGGGTTTAGAGTGGTTTAAAGGGGTTTAGAGATGTTTAGAGGGATTCAGAGGGGTTTAGAGTGGTTTAGAGGGGTTTAGAGAGGATCAGAGGGGTTTAAGAGGGGTTTAGTGTGGTTTCTAGAGGTTTAGAGGAGTTCGGAATTTTTAGAGAGGTTTAGAGGGGTTTCGGGGTTCAAAGGATTTAGGGGGATTCCGAGCCGTTCTGAGTGATACAGAAGGTTTTCGTGGGGTTTAGATGAGTTCCGAGTGGTTCCGATGTGTTTTGAAGGGGTTTAAAGGTGTTTACAGGAGTTTAGAGGTGTTTAGAGAGGTTTAGATGGATTTATAGGCGTTTAGGGGTGGTTCAGAGGATTAGAGGGCTTTACAGTGGGTTTAGATAGGTTCAGAGGGGTTTAGGGGGGGTTTAGAGGGTTTCAGATATGTTCAGAGGTGTTTAGAGGGTTTTAGAGGGCTTTTGAGGTGTTGAAAGAGGTTGAAAGGGGGTTCAGAGGGGTTCAGAAGAGTTTAGAAAGGTTGAGAGCGGTTTGAGATGTTGAGAGGTGTTTAGCGGGGTTTCGAGTGGTTTAGAGGAGTTAATATGTGTCGTGATTGGTGTAGAGGGGTGTAGATGGTTTTAGAGGGTTTAGAGCGGTTTAGAGGGGTTTAGAGGGGATAAGAGGGGATTAGAGCGGTTTAGAGCGGTTTAGAGGGGTTGAGAGGTGTTCTGATGGGTTTAGAGGTGGTGTTTGGTGCGGTTTAGAATGGTTCAGTGGTGTTTAGAGGGGTTTAGAGTTGTTTAGAGGAGTATGGAAGGCTTCAGAGGTGCTGAGATGGGTTGAGAGGGGTTTGGCGGGGTTTAGGGTGTTTCAGAGCTGTTAAGATGTTTTTAGAAGTGTTCAGAGGGGTTTAGATTGGTTCAGAGGATTTTAGATTGGTTTGGAGAGGTTTAGAGGGTTTTAGAGGAGATCAGATGGTTGTAGATGGCTTTAGAGTGGTGTACAGGCATGCAGACAGGTGCCGATGTGTTTAGAGGCGTTTATAGGAAATTACAGGGGTTTATATGGGTTTACAGGGGTTCAGATGGGTTATGACTGGTTTAGAGGGGTTTAGAGAAGTTTAAAGTGGATCAGAGGTTTTAAGATGGATTTTGAGTGGTTTCGAGGGGTTGAGCGGAGTTCTGAGTTTTCAGAGAGATTTAGAGGGGTTTATGGGTTAGAGGGATTCAGAGCCGTTCATAGGGATACATAGGGTGTTCGAGGAATTTAGGAATTTCGAGGGTTTAGACGTGTTCAGATGGGTTGAGAGCAGTTTAGAGTTGAGAGATGTTGAGAGCGGTTTACATATGTTTAGAGGTATTTAGGGATGTTGAGACTGGTTTGGGTTAATATGTGTTGAGATTGTTTTAGGGTTGAAGGGGGTTTAGAGGTGTTTAAAGGGGATAGAGAGTCTTAGAGGGGTTTGGAGGGCTTTAGAGGGGTTTATTGGGGTTTAGAGGGAATAGAGGGGTGTTTCCAGCGGTTCAGAGCGGTTCAGAGGGAATTAGAGGGATTTAGAGGAAGTTTAAAGCTGTTCAGAAGGTTTGAGAGTTGTTCTGAGGGGATTAGAGGCGTTAAGATGTTTGGTGGGATTCAGAGAGGTTCAGATGGGGTCAGAGTGGTTCAGGGGGGTTTAGAGTGGTTTAGAGGGGTTTGGAGATGTTTAGAGGGGATCATAGGGGTTTAAGATGGGTTTTGTGTGGTTTCTAGAGGTTTATCGGAATTCGGAATTTTTAGAGAGGTTTAGAGGGGTTTGGGATTGAAAGGATTTATGAGGATTCAGAGCCGTTCAGAGTGATACAGAAGGATTTCGTGGGGGTTTTGATGTGTTCCGATGAGTTTTGGAGAGATTTAGAGGTGGTTACAGGAGTTTATAGGTGTTTAGAGAGGTTTAGATGGATTTATAGGCGTTTACAGGGGGTTTAGATAGGTTCAGAGGGGTTTAGAGGGGGTTTAGAGGGTTTCAAATGTGTTCAGAGGAGTTTAGAGGGGTTTAGAGGGCTTTCGAGGGATTGAAAGAGCTTGGAAGGGGGTTCAGAGGGGTTCGGACGAGTTTAGAAAGGTTGAGAGCGGTTTGAGATGTTGAGAGGTGTTTAGGGGGGTTTCGAGTGGTTTAGAGGAGTTAATATGTGTTGTGAATGGTTTATAGTGGTTTACAGGGTTTTAGAGGGCTTTAGAGCGGTTTAGATGGGGTTTAGAGGGGATAAGAGGGGATTAGAGCGGTTTGGAGCGTTTTAGATGGGTCCAGGGGTGTTCTGATGGGTTTAGAGGTGTGGTTTGGAGCGGGTTAGAAAGGATTAGTTGTGTTTAGAGGCGGTTTAGAGTTGTTTGGATGAGTTTGGAAGGGTTCTGAGGTGCTGAGATGGGTTGAGAGGGGTTTGGCGGGGTTTAGGGTGTTTCAGAGCTGTTAAGAGGTTTTTAGAGGTGTCCAGAGTGGTTCAGATGGGTTCAGAGGATTTTAGATTGGTTTGGAATGGTTTAGAGGGGTTTAGAGGAGATCAGAGGAGTTTAGATGGCTTTACAGTGGTTTACAGGCATTCAGTTTACGATGTGTGTAGAGGTGTTTAAAGGAAATTAGAGGGGTTTACAGGATTTCAGTAGAGTTAAGACTGGTTTCGAGGGGTTTAGATAAGTTTAAAGTGGTTCAGAGGGTTTAAGTCGGTTTTAGAGTGGTTTCGAGGGGTTTAGAGGAGTTCTGAGTTTTCAGAGAGGTTTAGCGGGGTTTAGAGGTTAGAGGATTCAGAGCCGTTCAGAGGGATACATGGGGGTTTCTAGAGGGTTAGAGGTGTTCCGAGTGGTCCCGATGGGTTTTGGAGGAATTTGGAGGTGTTTTCAGGGGGTTAGGTTCATAAGGGTTCAGATGGGATTAGAGGGGTTTAGATGTGTTTAGAGAGGTTTAGAGGGCTTTCGAGACTTTTAGATGGGATTAGATGGCTTCACATGGGTTTATAGAGGTTCAGAGGGGTTTAGAGGGGATTAGAGGGGTTTGGTGGCTTGTAGAGGTGTACAGGGGTTTAGGGAGTTCAGAGGGGTTTATAGGTGTTAAGAGAGGTTTAGAGGGGTTTAGAATGTGTTAGAGGGGTGGTTTCGAGGGGTTTGGAGTGGATTACATGGGTGTAGAAATGTTCAGAGGTGTTCAGAGGGGTTTAGAGGGGTTTACGTGGCATCAGGGGGATTTAAATGGGTTTCTAGTGGCACCGATGTGTTTCTAGGGGTTGCGTGGGCTTTAGAGGGGACTCGAGTGGTTCCAACGGGTTTAGAGAGGTTTAGAGGGGTTCCGATGGGTCCAGAGAGGTATGGAGTGATTTAGAGCGGTTCAGAGGGGTTCATAAGGGTTTAGAGGGGGTTAGAGGGCTGTTGAGTTGTTTAGAGTTGTTCAGATGTGTTCGGTGGGGGTTCGAGTGTGTTAGAGGGGCTTAGAGAGTTTTAGGGGGGTTCAGAGGGGTTCAGAGGGGTTTGGAGATTTAGAGGGGTTTAGAGGCTGTTAGTGTATACAGGTGTCCAGAGGGGTTTGCATGGGTTTATAGGGGTTCAGAGAAGTTTAGAGGTGTTTAGAGGGGTTCAGAGGTGCTCGAGGGGTTAAGATGTGGTTATAGAGGTTTAGAGGGATTTACGGGGGATTATAGAGGGTAGAGGGATTCCGAAGGGTTCCGTGCGGTGTAGAGGGTTTAGGATGAGTTTAGAGGCGTTCAGAAGTGTTCAGGGGTGTTTAGATTGATTTCGATGGCTTTTGATTTGTTTTGCGGGGTTCAGAGGGATTCTGATGGGTTTGAAGGAGTTTAGAGGGGTTTATAGTGGCTTGTATGGGGTTTAGAGGGGTTTAGAGCGGTCCCGAAGTTTTCAGGGGTGTTTAGAGGGGTTCGGGTGGGTTTAGAGGTGTTTAGAGGTCTTCCGAAGGGTTCAGATGGGTTTTGAGGTGCTTAGAGTAGTTTAGAGAGATTTGTATGGCTTTAGATTGGTTCATAGTTGTTCGGAGGAGCTTAGAGGGGTTTTAGAGGGCTTTGTGGTGTTTTGAGTGGATCAGAGGAGTTCAGCGGTGTTTGAAGGGGGTTGAAGAGGTTCAGATGGGTACGGAAATGTTTAGAGGGGTTTAGAGGGTTTTAGAGGAGTGGTGTCGAGGGGCTTTAGAGGAGACTCGAGTGGTACCAAGGGGTTTCGAGAGGTTTAGAGGGGTTCCGATTGGTTCAGTGATGTATGGAGGGATTTAGAGGGGTTCAGAGGGGTCCATAAGGGTTTTGAGGGGGTTAGAGTGCGCTTGAGGGGTTTAGAGGTGTTCAGATGTGTTCGGAGGGGTGTCGAGGGTGTTACAGGGGCTTAGCGAGTTGTATGGGGTGTTCAGAGGGGTTCAGAGGGGTTTGGAGGGGTGTAGAGGGGTTTAGAGGGGGATAGAAGGGTATACAGGTGTTCAGAGGTGCTCAGAGGGGTTTGCAAGTATATATAAGGGTTCCGAGGTGTTTAGAGGCGTTTAGAGGGGCTCAGAGGGCTTATAACCCTCGAAGTGTCTAGAGGGTTCAGAGGGGTTTAGAGTGGTTTGGAGTGGTTTAGAGGGGTTCAGAGGGGATCAGGGTGGTTTAGAGGGGTTTAGAGCTTTAGAGTGGTTCAGAGGCGTTTAAAGGGGATTAGATGGTTTTACACGGGTTTAGAGGGGTTCAGATGGGGTTCGATTGGTTTGGAGGGGTTTAGAGGGGTTTAGAGGGGTTTCGTGGTGTTCAAGTATGTTCAGATGGATTTACACGGGTTTAGAGGCGGTTACAGGGCATCAGAGTGGTTTAGAGGCTTTCGGAGATGTTCAGAGATGTTTAGAGCATTTCGTTGTCTAATGCATTTCGTTGTCTCTGTACTGTACATTGTACAATGACAATTAAAATTGAATCTGAATCTGAGAGGCGTATCGATGGGGATTACAGTGGGGTTTAGAGGGGTTTAGAGCGGTTTATGGGAGGGCGTTTGGAGGGGTTTAGAGGGTTTCATATGCGTTTATAGAGGGTTTAGAGGGACTTAGATGGGCTTAGAGGGTTTTAGAGGGGTTTAGAGGGGTTTAGATGGTGCTAGAGTGGTTTAGGCTGTTGAGGGGTACACAATGGTTCCGAGCGGTGTAGAGGAGTTAGGAGGAGTTTTGAGGGGTTCAGAAGTGTTATGGGGTTTTTAGATGGGTTTAGAGGTGTTCAAGGGGGTTTAGAGGGGTTTATATGGGGTTAAAGGGGTTTAAAGCAGTTCACCAGAGTATCTTCTTCCTGAGGAGACTAAAGAAGGTCAATCTCGCTCCTCAGATTATGGTGAACTTCTACCGCTGCACCATCGAGAGCATCCTTAACAATTGTACACAGTATGATATGGCAACAGATCTATCTCCGACCGGAAAGCACTGCAGAGTGTGGTGAAAATTGCCCAACGCATCTCCGATTCCACACTACCCTCCATTGAGTCTGTCCAAAGTAATCGATGCCTGCGAAGGACGCTCAGCATCGTTAAGGGCTGCTCTCACCCCAGCCACAGACTGTTTACCCTCCTACCATCCGGGAGGCGATACAGGTCTCTCCGTTGCCGGACCAGCAGGTCCAGGAACAGCTTCTTCCCAGCGGCTGTTACATTACTTAACTCTGTACCTCGGTGATTGCCAGTCAGCCCCCCCCCCCTCTATACACTCCTTCCACCAGAAATAAAATGTACTACTACGACATTATGTACGTAAATAGATGTATTGCTCATATTCTATGTTCGCTCTTCTGGGGAGATGCTAACTGCATTTCGTTGTCTCCGCACTGTACAGTGCACAATGACAATAAAGAATGCATGTGAAACGCATCTAAACCTCTGCAATCCCCTGTAAACTACCTGTAAAACCCTCTAAACCCCTCAACACGCCTCTAGACGCCTGTAAACCACTACACACCCCTCTAAATCCCCCAGTAAACCCCGTTAAACCTCTGTAATCCCCTGTAGATGGATATAGATATGCCATTTACTGTCACCATACATGTACAATGAGATTAAAAGCGGCTCGTACTCAGTGCATACATATGATTTAGTACAAAAAACAAGAAACAGAGAAACAAAACAAAGGGGGAGGGGGGGAGGGGAGGTGTACAATTCTGCGGCGCTATATACATATCTATAAAGGCAAAATGTTGAAGGATGAATAGGTAGTATTCTTAGGCAAAAATTTAAAATTTATATTAAAAAATATTAAAAATTAGAGTTACAATACACATTACATTTCCAAATTTCAGTACGTGGATAGAATAGATGGACGTCCGGATGTTGGGCTGTAAAGTCAGTGCATGTGTGAGTTAAGAGTAGTTATGACTTTCGGAAAACAACTATTCCTGAGTCTATTTGTCCTCGTTTTGATGCACCTATAGCGCCTTCCAGAGGGCAGCAGGTCAAACAGTCCAAACGCAGGATGGGAGCTGTCCTTGATGATATTCATCAGGGAGGGGAGAGGGCAACCAATGATCTTCTGTGCTGTCCTAGTTACCCTCTGTAGCCTCACCCTGTCTGCCATGGTGCAGCTGCCGTACCATGCTGTAATGCAGTATGTGAACAGGCTCTCGATGGACGAGCGGTAGAAGGTCAGCAGCAGGTTAGAGTCCAGGTTGTGCTTCCTGAGAACCCTCAGGAAATGCAGCCGCTGCTGAGCCTACTTGATGACCGCTGTCGTGTTGTCTGTCCAGGAGATGTCAGCAGAGATAAGGACGCCGAGAAACCGGAAGGTGTTGACCCGCTCCAAACACTCGCAGTTGATATGTAGGGGGACTAAGTCGGTGCTGTGCCTCCTGAAGTCGACAATGAGCTATTTTGTTTTCCTGGTGTTCAGAGCCAAGTTATTTTCTGAGCACCAGGTTGTCAACTTCATGACTTCCTCTCTGTAGGCTGCCTCGTCTCCCTTTTAAATAAGTCCGATTACAGTAGTGTTTTCAGCAAATTTGACGATGCGGGTGTTGTTGTGGGCCGGACTACAGTCGTAGGTGTAGAGACAGTATAGGAGGAGGCTTAGCAATCAGCCCTGTGGGGAGCCGGTACTCAACCTGCGAGTGGAGGAGAGGTGGGGGCAGAGTCTCACAGTCTGGGGCCGGTTGGTGAGGAAATATTTTATCCAGGCACATGTGAAAGTGGGGAGGCCGAGAGTGACCAATTTATCAATGAGAATGTCCGGAATGATTGTGTTGAAAGCTGAGCTATAATCCACAAAGAGCATCCGGACGTAGCTCTGCCCCTGCTCCTGATGGCTCAGCACAGAGTGGAGAGCTACGGTGATGGCATCTTCCGTGGATCTATTTTGGCGATAAGCGAATTGGTGGGGGTCGAAGTCTGGAGGTAGATAGTCCTTGATGTGCTGGAGGACCAATCTCTCGAAGCACTTAGTGATTACCGGAGTGAGGGCCACGGGGCGGTAATCATTTAGGCTGGTGATGGGAGACTTCTTCGGCACTAGGACGATTGTGGCTGATTTTAGGCAGGACGGAATAACTGCTTGGTCCTGGGAGAGGTTAAATTCTGGTGAAGATGTAAACCCCTCTACGCCCGTGTAAACACATCCAAATCCCTGTAAACCCCTGTAATCCACTCTAAACACCTACAAACACATCTCAATCCATCCAATCCACTCTGACCCCATTACACTTCTGAAAACATATCTAAACCGATACAAACATCCCTCAATCGCTCTAACCCCCTGGAAACCGCTCTAATCCCATGAACACCACATAAACCACTCTAAACTTCTCTAAACCACATAAACCACATAAACCTCTTTAAACCCCCTTCTAAACCCCTCTAAACCGCTCCAAACCTCACTAAACCACTAAATTAATCTAAACCACTCTACCCCTCTAAACCCCTCTAAACCACTCTAACCCCCTCCAAACCCATCTAAACACCTATAACCCCTTCTAAACACACCTAAACCCCTCCAACCCCCTCCAGATCCCTCTAAACACACGTCACCAGGTTTACTCACCTGTAAACCCCTCACCACCCCGCTAAACCCCTCTCAACCGCTCTAAACCCCTGGAAAACACCTCTAAACCGCTCTAAACACTCTTAACTGCCTGTAAATACCTGTATACCTATATAAACCACTGCAAACGCCTCTAAACAACTCTAAACACATGTAAACCCCTCGAAACCCCCTTAAAACCATCGAAACCACTCGAAATCGCTCTAAGCGCCTCAAACCCTCTAACCTCTCAAGACTAATCTGAAACACTCCAAACCCCTCTAAACGCCTCGAAACCCATTGAAATCTTTCTAAATCGCTCCAACCCCCTCAAACCACTCGAAACCACTGTGAACCCCTCTAAACCTTGCCACCCCTCTAAACCACTCTAAACCCCCTGTAATCCTCTCTAAACCCCCGGGAGAGCAGTCAAAGGCTGCTCTCACCCCAGCCACATTCGGTTTACCCTCCTCCCATCCGGAAGGCGCTACAGGTCTCTCCGTTGCCGGACCAGCAAGTTCAGGAACAGCATATTCCCTTCGGCTGTTACACTACTTAACTCTGCACTTTCGTGATTGATAGCCACTCCCCCCCCCTCACCGCCCTCCCCTCCCCCACCCAGGACACTCCTTCTCCCACAAAAAAATGCACTACTACTACTACCGCATGTACATATATATATATTTTACTATTCTATTTTCCTATCAATCAATCAACCAATCAAGCACTTTATTCATCTTCGAGGGGCAATTTAAAAGGGCGCATTACAGTAGCTTTTAAAAAAAAGAAAGGGACACAATCAACGAAGAGACAAACATTCAAAGCTACTCTCTGCACCGAACGGTCGACCGCACGAGCAGTGACCCGGCAAGGATTGGGTTGTCAGCAGCGATACAATAATACAATAATAAAGAACAAACAAAATGTAACACAGACATCTACCACAGCATTCATCACTGCGGTGGAAGGCACACAGATTTGGCCAGTCCTCCTCCATTTCCCCCCCGTGGACAGGACCAGAGTCCAGTCCAAGATCGGCTCTTCCTCACCGGAGTCCACGGCTTTAGATTGTTGTAGGCCGCAGGCCGGCGGTCAAGATTTAAAGTTCCCGCCGCAGCCAGAAGCACTGTAGACTGCAGGGCCGGAGGTCAAAGCTCCCCTCCAGTGGTGATGGTAAGTCCATGCCGGCCCCGCGGTAGAAGTTAGCCGCGGGTCGGCAGTGATGGCTTCTTCTTCCCCCGGATCCCCCACGAGGGATCCCGGGCTGTAGACGCCGCACCAGCTGGAGCTCTCCAGACCGCGGCTTCAGGCTGCGACTTCAGGCTGCCGGCTGCCCCGGGCCAGCGAAACGGAGCGCTCCTCTCCAGCGAGCCGCAGCGAGGGCTCTCCCGCTCCACAACGAGAATCCACGCTGCGCCCGCCGCTGAATCCTCGGGCACGTCTCCGGGAAAGGCCGCGCCGATCCTTGATGTTAGGCCACGGGAGAAGCGACCTGGAAAAAGTCGCCTTTCCATGGAGGAGGCGACCGAAGCGGTTTCCCCCTTACCCCCCCCCCCCCCACACCACCCCCACACAAGACACACAGAAAACATTAAATGCACACTTTAAAACATACAAAAAAATTAAAACAAGTTGAAAAACTGAAGCACTGCTGACATGACTGCTGCCAGAACAGCGCCCCCGGAGATCGCCTTTCTGGGTGAGATGATAACTGCATTTCGTTTTCTCTGTCCTGTATACTGCACAATGACAATAAAGATTGAATCTAAATCTGAAACGCTTCTAAACCTCTGTAAACCCCTGTAAACTCCTGTAAACCCCTCCAAACGCCTCTAAACACCTGTAGGTTTCTGGGGATTTACATTATTTTAGCGGGGTTTACATGTGTTTTGAGTGGTTCAGTGTGGATTAGAGGGGTTAGAGGAGTTTAGATGGGTTCCTAGGGGGTTAGAGGTGTTCAGAATTATTTAGAGGGGTTTAGAGGGGTGTACATGAGTTTTTATGGGCTTAGAGGGTTTTAGAGGGATTTAATAACAATAATAATAATAATTCATTTTATTTATGGGCGCCTTTCAAGAGTCTCAAGGACACCTTACAAAAATTTAGCAGGTAGAGGAAAAACATGTAAGGGGAATGAAATAAATAGTCGAGACATGACTAGTACACAAAGTAAACACAGAATTCAATACAAAACACAATTATAAGGCAATTAATGCACAGATGAAAAGGGAGGAGGACGTGGGACTAAGGATAGGCAGAGGTGAAGAGCTGGGTCTTGAGGCGGGACTGGTAGATGGTGAGGGACACGGAATAGTGGATCAGTTTGGGGAGGGAGTTCCTGAGCCTGGGAGTTGCCCTGGAGAAGGCCCTGTCCCCTAAACTGCGGAGGTTGGACTTGTGGACGGAGAGGAGACCGGCTGATGTGGATCTAAGGGACCGTGAGGGTTGGTAGGGTGAGAGGAGGTCAGTGGGATATTGGGGGGGGGGGGGGCTGATGCTGGAGGGCTTTGTAAGTGAGGATCATGATTTTGTAGGCGATCCGGTGGGAGATGTGAAACCAGTGAAGTTGTTTGAGGACTGGAGTGATGTGATGCCAGGATTTGGTGTGGGTGATGAGTCAGGCGGCCGCTTTCTGGGCCAGTTGGAGTCGGTTGATGTAGGTGGAGCTGATGCCAAGGAGAAGTGATTTGCAATAGTCCAGTCGGGAGGAGATGAAGGCATGGATGTGTCTTTCAGCAGCGGGGGGTGTGAGAGAGGGTCTGAGTGTGGCGATGTTGCTGAGATGAAAGAAGGAGGTTTTAATGACATGGCGGATGTGAGGCTCAATGGAGAGAGTGGAATCAAAGACCACGCCAAGGTTGCGGGCCTGGAGAGATGGGGAGACAGTGGTGCCGTCGATGGTGAGAGTGGGGTTATTGATTTTGCTGAGTGTGGCTTTGGAGCCTATGAGGAGGAATTATGTCTTATCGCTGTTGATTTTGAGGAAATTATGTTGCATCCAGGTATTTATAGCTGACAAACAGGAGTTGATATGGGAGAGGGGGATTGTGGGGGATTTGGGGCTAAGGTAGATCTGGGTGTCATCAGCGTAACAGTGGAAGTCCAGGTTGAAGTGGCGGGGTATCCGACCAAGGGGGAGGATGCAGATGATGAAGAGGAGGGGGCCGAGTACGGAGCCTTAGGGAACGCCTTGGGTGACTGTGGCTGTAGCAGAGGTGTGGTTGTGAAGAGAGATGAAGTGGGATATGCTGGAAAGTTAGCAACGGAGCCAGCTGAGTGCAGAGCCTTCAATGCCGAGGTCTTTGAGTCTGGTGAGCAGGATGTTATGGTTCACTGTATCGAAGGCAGCGCTCAGTTCGAGGAGGATGAAGATGTTAAGGGAACCAGTGTCAGCAGAGGTGAGGAGGTCGTTGAGGACTTTGAGGAGAGCAGTTTATGTGCTATGGAGGGGCGAATACCAGATTGGATAGGTTCAAGTAAGTTATACACAAGGAGGTGGGAATAAAGTTGCGACGCAACGATACGCTCCAGAGTTTTTGAAAGAAAGGGGAGGTTTGAGATTGGGCGGTAGTTAATGAGAGAGGAAGGATCAATACCAGGATTCTCTAAGATTGGTGTAACAGCAGCAGTTTTGAAAGCGGAGGGGACAATTCCTTGGGACAATGAGCAGTTGAAGAGATTAGTGAGGTTGGGGCAAAAAACGGGGAGGCAGGACTTCAACAGGAGAGTGGGGAGAGCATCGAGGGAGCAGGTGGTGTCACAGTCTGCCCTCTCCTCATTCTCATCCACTTCACCTCACAGCACTTTTCCACCGGCCCCTCCTTCTCCTCACCTGCCTGCCTGCCACACCCCTCTCATCAGACAATTCTCCTCACCTGTTGCACTCAGTTGCCTCTGATCACCAATTATCCCGGTATATAGACTCTCCTCACCGTTCACAAAGTGCCAGATTGTTCTCAGCATTCATGCAAGACTCTCCAGCGACTTCTCGACTTCCTGCCTGGCTTCGACTCTCCTTTCGTCTGTCCCTCGTTGGTGTGTTTGCATCGTGTGTTGGCTCTCCTGGTTACCGGACTTTCCGCTACCCCGACTACGTCTCCTGCCTGCCCCTCTTCGGAACCCTCGCTCAATCCTGAGCCTCTGTGTGAGTACGGTGTACCCATTCCTGTGTTACTACTCTGTGTTACAGTTTCGTAGTAAAGTTATTTACCAACTATACATGCCTGATTCTGTGCTGCTATTGGGTTCAAGCTATATCCGTTACAGGTGGTGTGTTTCGAAGAGCAGATGAGTTTGGAGATTGCAATAGGAGTGACCAGCTCATACTGGGAGATGAAGCAGTGTGGAGGAGGGGTAAGGAGGTCAGTGGAGACGTTGAAAGGAGGGGCCTTGGTAGGTGGTTGAGTAGATGCTAGGGAGTCGGGTACAGGGGATAAAGATTGATAGATGGTGCTAATCATATCAGCGAAAAAGTGGCGGAATGGGTTGCAGAGATTCGGAGTAGAGGTAGGGAGAGTGTTGGCTTGAGGCTTGAGAAGGTTGCCCACGGGTTTGAGGGGTTTAGCGGGATGTTCAGGGGTTTCAACGTATTTAGATGGGGTTCGAGTCGTTTAGATTGGTTTCGAGTGGTTATCGTGGGGATTGGTGGGGTTTGTGGGGGTTCGAGGGATTAGAGGGGTTTAGAGTGGTTTGGATGGGTTTTATGGGGTTTAGATGGGTCTGTAGGTGTTCAGAGGGTTTCAGGGAGGTTTACAGGGGTGTTTAGAGTGTTTAGAGTGGTTTGGAGGGGTTTAGATTGGTTTAGAGGGGTTTAGATGGGGTTAGAGATGGGTAGAGTCGTTCAGAGGGGTTCAGCGGGGAATATATGGGTTGAGAGCCGTTCAGAGGAGTTTAGTGGGGTTTGGAGGGGTGTAGCGTTCAGAGGAGTTCAGGGGGGATGTAGAGTGGTTTGGAGGGGATGGATGGATTTAGAGGTGTTTAGAGGTGGTCAGATCGGTCAAAATGGTTCAGAAGGGTTTAGAGGGGCGCCTGCGAAAATTGCGAGACTGGGGAGAAACGTACGAGCCTGCTACGAAAAGTGCGAAAATTGCGAGCGTTGCGCAAAAATGTGCGAGCCTGGTGCGAAAAGTACGAGCCGTCTGCAAAAACTGCCTGTCTCGTCCAAAAAGTGCGAGCTTGTGCGCAAAGTACGAGCCTGGTGCTGAATGGGTTTGATGGTGTTTAGATGGTTTAGAGGGGTTTAGAGGGGATTAGACGGGGTCATAGATGATTAGAGATGTGTCGGGGTGTTTAGAGGGGTTTAGAGGTGTTTTGAAATGTGTATAGGTGTTTAAACGGTTTCAGAGTGGTTCTGATGGGTTTAGAGGGATTTACAGTGGATCCGAGGGGTTCCCAGTGGTTCAGGGTGGTTCAGAAGGGTTTAGAGGTGTTTAAATGGGGTCGAGAGTGGTTTAGAGTCGTTCAGACGGGGTTAGAGGGTTTAGTAGCGGATTACGGGTGTGTTCAGTGGTTTAGAGGGGTTTGGAGGTGTTCAGAGTGGTTCAGGGATGTTTACACGGGTTTAGAGAGGTTTAGAGTGGTTTGGAGTGCGTTTATAGTGGTTCAGAGGGGTTCAGAATTGTTCAGAGGTTTCAGAGGTGTTTAGAGGGGTTGAGAGTGTCTCACGAAAGTTTTGAGAGGTTTAGAGGGGTTCACAGGGGTTTACAGGGGTTCCGAGAGTGTTAGGGTGTTTTTCAGCGCTTCAGATGGGTTTAGATGGATTTAGAGGGGTTTGGAAGGGTTTACAGTGGGTCAGAGGGGTTCAGAAGTGTTCAGATGAATTTCGTGGGGTTCAGAGGGGTTTAGAGGAATTAATTTGTGTCAGAGGTGTTCAGAAGCGTTTAGAGCGGTTTAGATTAGTTTAGAGGGGTTTAGATGGGGTTAGATTGTGTTAGAGTGGTTCAGAATGGTTCAGAGGGGAATATATGGGTTTGGAGCCGTCCAGAGAAATTCAGAGGATTTTAATGGGGTTTGGAGGGGTGTAGTGGTCAGAGGAGTTCAGGCGGATGTAGTTTGGTTTAGAGGGGCTTGGTGGGGTTTAGAGGTGGTCAGAGGGGGTTCAGAATTGTTCAGAGATGTTTGGAGGGGCGCCTGCGATAATTGCGAGACTGGAGAGAAAAGTACGAGCCTGCTGCGAAAACGGCGAAAATTGCAAGCGTTGCGCAAAAATATGCGAGCCTGGTACGAAAAGTACGAGCCTGCTGGGAAAGCTGCGAATCTCGTCTGCAAACCACGAGCCGCGCGCACAAGCTGTCTGGTGCAAAAAGAGCAAGCCTCAGTAAATGGGGAATTAGGGGTGGGCACTCATAAATGGGGAATTAGGGCAGGGCACTCATAAATGGGGAATTAGGGGAGGGCACTCATAAATGGGGAATTAGGGAGCGCAGCATTAAATGGTGAATTTGGGGAGGACACCAATAAATGGGGATTTAGGGGATGCCACCAGTAAATCGGAAATTAGGGGAGAGTAAACCGTGGCACAGCTGCCACACGTTCAGAGACCCGTGTTCAATTCCGCGCGGTTTGTACGTTCTGCCCGTGACAGCGTGGATTTTCTCCAGAGATGCAGCCTGTCCCGCTGGTTATATCTATGTGTCTCAGCTAAAGCTATCCAGCTCGGAGACACAACGGTAGAGTTGCTGCCTTATAGCGCCAGAGTCGCGGGTTCAATCCCCACCAAGGGTGCTGTATGTATGGAGTTTGTACGCCCTCCCCCTGACCGCATGGATTTTCTCCGACATCTTCCGTTTCCTCCCAATCTCCAAAGTAGCATAGGTTTATAGATATACAGGTTTAAATGTAATTTGTCCCCAGTGCGTGTAGGACATCGATAATGTGTGGGGATCGCTTGTCAGTGCGGACTCGCACTGATCCTTTTCGATACAGTTTACTCCAGAGAAGCTGTCTGTCACGCTGGGTTACTCCAGCATTGTGTGTCTATCTTCGGTTGAAACCAGTATCTGAAGCTCCATCCTGTGCGAAGCTGTTCTTAAGTCTGGACATTTGAGATGTTTAGAGGGGTATAGACGGGGTTATATGAGTTTTGAGGGGGTTTAGCGGGGTTTAAAGGGGTTTAGGTTTAGAGGGGGTTAGATGGTATATAGGGGTTTTTAGGGCTTTAGAGCGGTTTCGAAGGGGTTAGAGGGGTTTCAAGGGGTTTAGAGGGTTTTAGAGGGTATAGGGGGGCTTAGAGAGGTTTAGAGTTGTTTATACGGGTTTAGATGGGCTTAGAGATGTTTAGAGGGATTGAGAGGGGCTCAGAGGCGCTAAGAAGGGCTTAGAGTGTTTAAGAGGTCTTTAGTGGGGTTTCGAATGATTAAGACGGGTTTAGAGTGGTTTCGAAAGGTTCGAGTGGTTTCGAGCGGGTTAGATAGATCGAGGGGTAGAGGCTTGTTTCGAGGGGTTAGAGGGGTTTAGAAAGGTTTAGAGGGCATTCGAGATGTTTAGATGGGATCAGAGGGGTTTCGAGTGGTTTAGATTAGTTTTGAGGGGTTTAGAGGGCTTGAGGCGCTTAGAGCGATTTCGAGTAGTTTAGGGGGTTTTACTGGGTTTTAGAGGAGATTACATGTGTTTAGTGTCGTTTAGAGGCGTTTACAGGGGGTTTACAGAGGTTTACAGGGATTTACAGGCACTTAATGGTGTTGGTAATCACCAAAGTGCAGAGTTAATTAGTGTAACAGCCGTAGGGAAGAAGCTGTTCCTGAAGTTGCTGGTTCGGCAACGGAGAGACCTGACTGCTCTCCCTGGTGTTTAGAGGGGTTTACATGGGGTTTAGAGTGGTTTAGAGAGGAGGCAATGTTTAGAGGGGTTCACAGTGGTTTCGAGTGATTTTGATGAGGTTGGAGGGGTTTAGAAAGGTTTCGAGCGGTTTCGAGGCGCTTAGAGGGGTTTGTGTTTGTTCAGATTAGTTTTAAGTGGTTAGAGGGTTTGAGGCGCTTAGAGCGATTTCAAGTGGTTTCGAGGGTTTGTAACGGGGTTTCGAGGGGTTTACATGTGTTTAGAGTTGTTTGTAGGCGTTTACAGGGGTTTACATACGTGTACAGGTATTTACAGTCAGTTCAGGGAATTAGAGCGGTTTAGATGGGGTTAGAGGCGATTTCCAGTTTTTTAGAGCGGTTTAGCGGGGTTTAGCGGGGTGGTGAGGGGTTTACAGACGAGTAGAGCGGGTGATGGGTGTTCAGAGGGGTTAGAGGTGTTTAGACGAGTTTGGAGGGGGTTAGAGGGGTTTAGAGGGTTTAGAGCGGTTTAGAGGCGTAGAGTGGTTTCAGGGGATTAGAGCGGTTTCCAGGGGGTTAGACGATTTAGAGGTGTTTATAGGGGTTTAGATGTGTTTTCAGAAGTTTAAAGGGGTCAGAGTGGATTGGAGGGATTGAGATGTGTGTGGAGGGTTTTAGAGTGGATTACAGGGGTTTACAGAGATTTGGATGTGTTTACATGGGCGTAGAGGGGTTTACAGGGGGTTACAGGGGTTTAACGGGGTTTACAGGGGGATTTAGAGGGGTGTGTAGTGGTTTACAGTCTAGAGGCGTTTTGAGGGGTTTCGAGGGTTTTACAGGAGTTTACAGGGGTTTACAGAGGTTTAGATGCGTTTCAGATGCATTCTTTATTGTCATTGTGCAGTTTACAGTACAGAGACAACGAAATGCACTTAGCATCTCACCCAAAAGAGCGAACATAAAATAATGGTACAGTATATATACTGATAGTAGTGAACGTTCAATCACCAAGGAGCAGTGTTAAGTAGTGTAACAGCCGCAGGGAAGAAGCTGTTCCTGAACCTGCTGGTCCGTCAACGGCGAGAGCTGTAGCACCTCCCGGATGGATGGAGGGTAACAGACAGTAGCTGGGTTGAGAGCAGTCATTGACTGCTCTCCGGGGGTTTAGCTGGGTTAGAGGGGTTTACATGGGTTTCGAGTGGATTAGAGGGATGGCAAGATTTAGAGGGGTTTACAGTGGTTTAGAATGTTTTAGAGTGGTTTTCAGGACTGTAGACGTGTTTAGAGCGGTTTACAGTGGATTAAAGAGCGTTGGAGGCGTCTACATGGTTTTAGATGGGTTTACAGGGGGTCTACAGAGGTTAATAGGTGTTTACAGGGGCTTCACAGGGATGTACAGGCAGCTAGGGGTGATTAGAGGGGATTCGAAGCTGGTTAGAGGTGTTTTCCTGGGGCTTAGGGAGGTTTAGATGGGGTTAGCGGGGTGGAGAGGGATTTACAGCGGATTAGAGAGAGTGAGAGCGGTATAGACAGGGTTACAGGGGGTTGGAGGGGTTTAGATTTGTTTAGAAGGGGTTAGAGGTGTTTAGATTGGTTTAGAGCTGTTTAGAGGGAGTTAGAGGGGTTTGGAGGGGTTTAGAGTGGTAGAGCGGTTTCGAGTAATTTAGAGTGGTTTGGAGGGGTTTACAGGGGTTTAGAGGGGTTAGGGAGGTCTGGATGTTCTCAGGGGGGTTTAGATGTGTTTAGAGGAATTTAGAGGGGTTTCGAATGGTTTAGAGTTGTTTAGAGGGTTTTACAGGGGTTTAGATGAGTTGACAGAGGCTTCGAGGGCTTCAGAGGGATTTACAGGGGTTTTGAGGAGTTTCAATATTTTTAGGGAAGTTAAGTGATTATCAGGGGATTAGATCGATTTACAGGAGGTTAGAGTGATTTAGAGGTGTTTAAAGCGGTTTAGATGTGTTTACAGAAGTTTAATGGGGTTTATAGTGGATTGGAGTGATTTAGATGAGTTTTGAGTGGCTTAGAGTGGATTACAGGGGTTTACAGTGGTTTACAGAGATTTGGATGTGTTTTCAGGTGTGTGGACGGATTGAGATGGGTTTTGCAGGGGTTCAAAGGGGTTTACAGGATGGTTAGAGGGGTCTGCAGTGGGATACAGGGGTTTAGAGGCCTGTTGAGGTGTATGCAGGTGTTTACAGGAGTGTACAGGGGTTTACAGATGTTTAGAGGCGTGTTAGATTCAGATTCAATCATTATAGTCATTGTGCAGTGTACAGTACAGAGACAACGACATGCGGTTAGCATCTCACCCAGAAAAGCGAACATAGAATAATGGAACAATTATATATAGAGAGAGCCACCCCCCTCCTCCCTCTCTTCATCAATGGAGAGGTGGTTGAGAGGGTCACCTCCTTTAAGTTCCTCGGGACCACCATACATCAATCCCTATCATGGGAGCTCAACACCAGTCTCATAATCAGTAAGTGCCACCAGCGACTCTACTTCCTGCGGCAGCTCAAAAAATAGTAAGATTAAACGAGAACTTACCAGTTTGAAGTTTGATCCTTATTTTATGAGGAGGAACGTTGAGGGACTAGGTGAAGAACCCGCTTACGGCGCATGCGTGTCATTCTTCAAAGCAGCGGTGTGGAATCACAGATAACTATAATGACTAAACATAGTAAGATTAGACAACAGATACCAGTTCAGACTATGATCAAGGGTGAGAGCGGAGGGCACGTAGTCCCTCAACGTTCCTCCTCATAAAATAAGGATCAAACTTCAAACTGGTAAGTTCTCGTTTAATCTTACTATTTTACTTCGGAGTCACGTGAGTGACTACGTGAAGATTTTAAAGCTCTGTGATTTCATGCCGTGGAACGAGTCCATGCATCACATCTGCCTTGATTTTTGGGAGAGTAGAGTTAACAACATTAGACATCAATACGATATTGAAATCCAACAGTAAAATTATGAACACCAATTATTGCCCCTATTTATGGGTCTATTATATTACAGAACTTAAATTTGTTTCTGTACATGTTTCACGTTCAATGACTGGTTTGTTATAAAGTCGTTGGAAAATTCCTCCGTTGGCCATCCTGCTGTCTTGAGGATTTGGTCCACTGGTACGTCCAACTTCATAGCTGCTAATGTAGCTGCAGCCCTGGTGGAGTGAGGTTTGAAATGCTAGTTCCCACTCCAGCCTATTTAGGACTTGTTTTAGCCATCCAGAGATGGTCTGGACTGTCACTGTTTTAAATGGCTGTTAGTAGCTGATTAAAGTGACATTCCTCCCCTCTGATGATCTTAGTATACTTCAAGTATGATAGTAAGTCTGTTATAATACAGAGACGACCATCTGTAGGGTAGACCCTGAATTCTGTTTTTTAGGCCTGCTGACCCCTGTCTGTTCTGTATGACTATTACACTGATGTAAACCATAAATTCCATATTAATTAATCATGTTGTCCAACCTTGTTTTCTGTGGTGACTGGACCCTTGTGGCGTGACCAGGACCATCAGCATGACTGTTTTCATAGTCAGTTCCCATAGTACAGAGCTGTAGCTGGAGCCAGTTTCTTAACATGGTCAGTACAATGCTCACATCCCATATTTGGGAGTACCTGGTTCTTGGGGCTAATTTAAAAAATGCCCCTCATGAGTTTGTTTACCAGGGTTTGTCCCAACAGAATGCCGCTCTGTACCTTCATTCCAGCATCTGCAGTTCCCCTTTGAACACCTTCAACAGGTATAATGACAGAGCACCTCTGGCGCAGTTGATGGCACTATGACTGAGCCTCTCATCGTAATGGAGGCTTGCCAGGAATTCCAGAACAGACGGGATGTTCATAGATCTGTGGGTGATGATTGTTGTTGTGACAGTACTTCCCATTACTAGATGATACCAAGTACTGATGTTTAGGTGGACTGTCTGTGACCCGCTGAAATAATTCCGCATTCGGTCCGTCAGTCCCAGGTGTAGAAGAGGTGCTTCCAACTCTAAATAAATAGGTTAATATATAATAGTGACGGGTAACTCCCCTTGTTGCGGGAAGACCCAGTAAGTTAGGTCTATGATGGATGGTGCTGTATGGTTCTGACCCATGTTGATATCACCAGTACCTCTGGTTGCGTAGGGCAATCAGGTATTATCAAAATTCGAGACGTGAAGTCTATAGTTTCATCCTAAATAACCGACTGATGAGGCAAAAGGGAGGGATGCATAAATGATCCCCCAATCAGCGAAGATACATCTGAACCACTGCCCCAGGTTCTGGCTCCCAAGAACATAATTTGATAACTGGTAAGAGCATGGATGTGAATAGGTCGTTATCTGGTGTTCCATACCAGCTGTTCCAGCAATACATATTTTATCCAACATCCATACAGAGTTTTTAGACTTAGCGTGACCTGTTGTCTGCCACTAAATTCAGTTTTCCTGGTAGTTGGAAGCTGATATCCAATCTCTATCTGGATACGCTATTAATCCAGATTAATAGAGACAGTGACTCTAAGACTATTGCCTGCATCACAGAGTGGAGGTACCCGGTGAACTCACCGCGGCGGATGCCAGCCCGTGTCCATTGTGTGCTGCTAGTATTACATGTATGGCTGCAGGCAACAACATCTCGTTCAGACCGAAAGGTCTGATTGACAAGAAGGATTCAATTCAATTCAATTCACAAATATTGTTGGCCAGATAGTCACATGGTGTCGATATGTTTCTACCCATATGGTTGACATATGCTACCCCGGTGGTGTTGTCAATTTGTAGATTAACATACTGGTGATATAACCCAAAACAATTTGACTTAAAGCCATGACTAGCTCTCACTTCCCCAGGTATATATGCCCAACGTTAGTAGTGATGCCTCCTGAGCATTCCATCTCCCCCACAGCTGGAGATGGAATTAGTAGCATCCCAATCCAAGGCCCATCAGTATGTGGTTCCATAGACGGATAACTGTGTTTGGTTGTTTCATAAATCGGTCAGAATGACCCCCACATAATTTCTTGAGTGACGCGTGTAGCGCTCTGTACTATGATTATGTAAAGGTCCGATATCATGTGGTTGTCACACAGCCCCTAATGCCAATTATTCTACTACCAGTCTGATGGCTGGTTTAGTTCCCTGGAAGCCTCCATAAAGGCTGTACCCTTTCTTACGGCAACGTTACTGCCATGTGAAGTGTGTTAACGGTGGATCGCAGACGATCTGTTATGTTAAATACATCTGTGGGCACCTTCAATGAGTCCTATATAGCAAGCGTATTTTAATACCATGCTTGCCATGTAGTACCCTAGGATAAATCCCTTAGTTGCACCAAAGGTTCCCATTTGTAATGAATATAAAGTACGAAGTATTCAAATTAGTCAATCTAAGATCAAGTGGCAACCACCTCTAAATTATGAGAAGGATATTTAGGACACGAATCCCTGTGATTCGTGTGGATGTCCTCCATAAGTCCTATAATATATGGGCACTGTAGTTCAGTATGCGCTTTTGTTGTTTCTTTCCCTGTAAGCATGAACATTCAGTTCGGTACATGCTGAACTGGAGGGTAATGGAATGAAGAATTCTAAGGTATACCCCTGTACTTCTGAATGTTAAGTGTCGGTAGAATAATTATATGCATACAGATAGATCTGTTATCCCCTACCAACCTCCCTGGTTCCTATTAGTAGGTTAGTTACTATTTCGGCATCCTCCGTGGTCGTTGAGGTGCCGGTGTCTGATGAGGGTAGCACATTTCTCAGGAAGTAGTTTTTAAGACGTTCCTTAATGTGTCCCAGAGTTCCCTCGATGTGAAGATCTTTCCCTGTTAAGATAAGATGCCTCCAAATTTTAATATTGGAGGTTGGGAGGTTCCAGGTTTTCATCTGTTAGGACTTAGAACATTCTTTCGTTTCAATTCCCTGCCCTTCCATGTTTAGGTTGATACTGGGAACATTCAGGTTTTGCAGTTCCCTGATGGTAAGTGTTTTCCCATAGGGTTTCCGCACCCTAAGTGTACTAGGGGTATGTTCTGCTCCCCTGTTCAAGTGGAGCCCAAACTTGACCCCCTATACTCCCCTCTGATGAGGGAGAACACTGTGCAGCCCTACAAGAGGTACTACTGTAGGACTTACTAGCTGCCCCTCTGTGACTAGTCTCCATCTCGTGGAGATGCCACTTACATGCTCCAACAGCCGATCCAGCTGGTCCCGATGCTCTCGGGCACCCTACCGGCTCCAATGCACATGATCACTGGCCATCGCGGCTGCTCCTGAAGCCGTTACTCCTGAGGCTGCTCCTGCTGCAGTTCCTGCAGCCACTCCACCCGGCTCCAATGCTCACGGGCAATGGCCGTCACGGCTGCTCCTGAAGCTGCTCCTGTTCCAGCTCCTGCAGCCAGCCCAGGATTGAATCTCGGTGTTCCCCTCTGATGAGTGAGAAACTCCGTGCCGCCCCACAAGGAGTACTGCTGTGGGGCTTATTAGTTGCCCACTGTGGCTTTGCCACTTTGGAGTATTTCCACTCTGCAGCCCCACAAGGGGTACTGCTCCTGCAGCCGGTCCAACCGGCTCCAATGCTCTCGGGCACTGGCCGCTCCCGGCTGCTCTTTTCCTGCATGCTGCAGCCGCTACAACCGACCTCGGTGCTCACGGGCACCGGCCGCTCACGGCTGCTTGTCATGCTGCAGCCGCTCCAACCGACCCCGGTGCTCACGGGCACTGGTCGCTCGCGGCTGCTTAATTTCTCCTGCAGCTGGTCCAACCGGCTCCAATGCTATCGGGCACTGGCCGCTCCCGGCTGCTCTTTATCCTGCATGCTGCAGCCGCTACAACCGACCTCGGTGCTCACGGGCACCGGCCGTCACGGCTGCTGGTCATGCTGCAGCCGCTCCAACCGACCTCGGTGCTCACGGGCACTGGTCGCTCGCGGCTGCTTGCCATCTCCTCCAGCCGCTCAAACCGACCCCCATGCACACGGGCACTGGTCGCTCTCGGCTGCTCCTCTCCCGACCGGCCGGGGCCGGCGCGGGAGCGAAGTCGGGAGCGAAATCGGGCACAGCTGTTCCCATTACGGGAGATCAGCGTGCCGTTTGCTGCTGTTGCTGCCGGCTGCCCGCAATTTTGCAGGTTCTCCCCCGCCAGCTTTCTCGCTCCTTCCAGCGCCTCGGACCCATGTATAGGTCCGTGGGGCTGTAGTCCGAGTCGTCGGAAATGACTGCTCCAGACATGGTCCACCGCTGTCGGCGTGCTCCTGGAGCTGAAGTCGGCTCCGGCTCTCGTTTTAAGGGAGATAGCAGTGCCCCGGCCGTTGCTGGCTGCCTGCAGTTCTGCAGACTCTCCCCAGCCAGTTCTCATCAGCCTTCTGTAGAAAGAAAAAAGGTAAGTAAAAGAAATGACGTTCCCTCACCTTACTGTTGCAGGTTCAACCCCTGCCGTTTGGGAGGAACGTCCTTCATCCAGCAATGACGAGTTCGAATGCGTGTAGCGTAATGGCACGCATGCGTCGTAAGCGGGTTCTTCACGTAGTCACTCACGTGACTCCGAAGTAAAATTCAGGGTCAGTCGACCAGCCATGACCCACTTCTATAGGTCTACCATAGAAAGCATACTCACATTCTCTATGCTTGTCTGGTATGGTCACACAACCTCGCAGGATAAGATTCGGCTGGATAGAATAGAGCGCCGAGCTTCTAAGATCATCGGTAGCAGCAGACGTCCCTCAGTGACATCACTTTACTCAACAAGACTCACCAGAAAGGCCAAAAAAATCATAGCAGACCACTTTCACCCGGCACATTACCTCTTTAATCTCCTCCCATCAGGAAGGAGATATAGAAGCATTAAAAGTAAAACATTTCGCTTCAGAGGCAGCACCTAACTCCAAGCCATCAGATATTTGAATTTGCACTAATCACTTTGCACTTTCTTTTGCACTTGCACTTATGCTTAACATGACGCTGCTGGGTACTGTCCTTCCTGTATATATTGTTCTTCGTACGGTATTGTCTGTATTGTTTATTGTGGTGTATGTGGTGGTTGTGGTGGTTGTATTGTACTGTATTGTATCTGTCTGAGAGCGAACCAAGACACATTCCTATCAACTTGTTGACATGGCAATAAACTTCTTGAATCTTGAATCTTGAATCTATATATATCAATATTACTAAAAAAGTCTGTTCTTGACCGGTTTTAGCTTCCTGTGCGGCGGTTTCCGAGAGTACGTCGCCACCTTCGGCCGTCTTTTTTGCCCACCTCGCTCAGAGCCCCCCTCCGCCGCATGTTTGCCGAGGATTTTTCCGGTCGATGAAAATTTGACAGAGATATTAATGTTTTTACAACATTCCCCATTCTTTCTGCTGCCCCTTCTGGAGAGAGGGGGAGGGACTATAAAAACCAGGAAGTGGTGTGCCTTAATCAGTCTCTGCAAGTGGTGTGCCTAAATCTGTCTCTGCAAGTGGTGTGCCTCAATCAGAGCTTTGAATTACACTGACAAATGTCTACAGCGCTGTGAGTACCCTTAATTTGGTTTGAAAATGAAAATATGGTTAGAGGTAAAAAAAGCACTGCCTGCAAATGGTTGATGGGTTTTGGGTTGAAGTAAAAAGGCACTCTCTCTCCCCACCCCCTCCCTCTCCTCTTCCCATTCCCTCTCCTCTTCCCCCTCCCTCTCCTCTCCCCCCCCCCTCCTTCTCCTCTCCCCCCTCTCCTCTCCACCTCTCCTCTCCCCCTCTCCTCTCCGCCCTCTCCTCTCCCCCCTCTCCCCTCCCCACCTCCACCCTCCACCCTCCCCCCTCTCCTCTCCCCCCTCTCCTCTCCTCTCCCCCTCTCCTTTCCTCACCCCTTCCTCTCCTCTCCCCCTCCCTCTCCACTACCCCCTCCATCTCCTCTCGCCCCCTCCCTCTCCTTACCCCCTCCCACTCCTCTCCCCCTCCCTCTCCCCCCTCACCTGATCTCCTCCTCTCTTCATCCCCCTCTTCTCTCCCCTCTCCTCACCCCCCTTTCCTCCGCCCCCTTTCCTCCACCCCCTCTCCTCCCCCCCTCTCCTCCCCCCCTCTCCGCTCCCCCCCTCCTCTCCTCCTCTCCTCCCCCTTCCTCCCCCCCACCTCCCCCCACCTCCCCCTCCTCCCCACCTCTCCAACCCCCCTCTCCTCCCCCTCTCCTCGACCCCTCCCTCCTCGCCTCCCCTCTCTCCTCGCCACTCTCTCCTCTACCCACCCTCTCCTCTTCCCACCACTCCCCCCTCTCCTCTCCGCTCCTCTCCCCCTCTCCGCTGCCCCTCTACCCTTTCCCCCTATCCTCCACCTCCTCTCCTCCACCCCCCTCTCCACCCCCCCTACATCCATCCCCCTACATCCCCACCTCTCCTCCCCCCCTCTTCAACCCCTCTCCTCCCCCCCTCTCCTCTCTCCCCTCACCTCGTCTCCCCTCCTCTCTCCTCCTCTCCTCGCCCCCCTCTCTCCTCGCCCCCCTCTCTCCTCGCCCCCTCTCCTCTCCCCCTCTCCCCTACCCCCCTCTCATCTCTCTCTCCCCTCTCCCCCCTCTCCTCTCCCCCTTCTCCTCTCCCCCTTCTCCTCTCCCCCTTCTCCTCTCCCCCTTCTCCTCTTCCCCTTCTCCTCTCCCCCCTCTCCTCACCCCCTTCTCTCCCCCCTCTCCTCTCCCCCCTCACCTCTCCCCCCTCTCCTCTCCCACCTCTCCTCTCCCCCCTGCCTCACCCTTCTCACTCCCTCTCCTCCCTCTCTCCCCCTCCTCCCTCTGCCCCTCCTCTCCCACTCTCACTCTCCCCTCTCCTCTCCCCCTCTCCTCTCCCCCTCCTCGTCCCCTCTCCTCTCCCTCTCCCTGCCCCTCTCCTCTCCCCCTCGTCTCTCCCCCTCTCCTCTCGCCCCCTCTCGCTCTCCCCCTCTCCTCTTCCCCCTCAACACATCAGCCCCCTCTCCGTCTCCTCTCTCGCCCCCTCCCTCTCCTCTCCCTCCTCCCTCTCCTCTCCCTCCTCCCTCTCCTCTCCCCCTCCCTCTAGTCTCACCCCTCACCCCTCCCACTCCTCTCTTCCCCTCCCACTCCACCCCTCTCATCCTCTCCTCTCTCCCCCTCTCCTCTACCCCATCTCCTCGCCTCTATCTCCTCTCCCCTCTCCTTTCCCCCCTCTCCTCTTCCCCCTCTCCTCTCCCCCCTCTCCTCTCCCCCCTCTCCTCCCCCCTCTCCTCCCCCCTCCCCCCCCCTCTCCTCCACCCTCTCCTCCACCCCTCTCCTCCGCCCCTCTCCTCCCCCACTCTCCCCCTCTCCTCCCCCTCTCCTCCCCCCCTCCCCTCCCCCCCTCTCCTCCCCCTCTCCACTACCCCTCTCCTCTCCTCTCCCGCTTTCCTCTCCCCTCTCCTCTCCACTCTCCTCTCTCCCACCTCTCCTCTCCCCTCTCCCTCTCCCCCTCTCCTCTCCCCCTCTCCTCTCCCCTCCCTTCTCCCCCCCTCTTCACCCCCCTCTTCTCCCCCCCTCTCCCCCCCCCATCTTCTCCCCCCCTCTTCTCCCCCCCTCTCCTCTCCCCCCTCTCTCCCCCCCTCTTCCCCCCCCCTCTTCTCCCCCCCTCTTCTCCCCCTCTTCTCCCCCCCTCTTCTCCCCCCCTCTTCTCCCCCTCTCTTCTCCCCCTCTCTTCTCCCCCTCTCTCCTCCCCCTCTCTTCTCCCCCTCTCCCCCTCCCCCTCTCTTCTCCCCCTCTCCCCCACCCCCTTTTCTTCTCCCCCTCTTCTCCCCCTCTTCTCCCCCCTCTTCTCCCCCCCTCTTCTCCCCCCCTATCCCCCCCTCTTCTCCCCCCTCTTCTCCCCCCTTCTCCCCCCCTCTTCCCCCCTCTTCCCCCCCTTCCCCCCCCCTCTTCTCCCCCCCCTACCCCACTCTTCTCCCCCCATCTTCTCCCCCCATCGTCTCCCCCCTCTTCTCCCCCCCTCTTCTCCCCCCTCTTCTCCCCCCTCTTCTCCCCCCCTCGTTCTCCCCCACTCTTCTCCCCCCCTCTTCTCCCCCCCTCTTCCCCCCCTCTTCTCCCCCCCTCTTCTCCCCCCCTCTTCTCCCCCCTCTTCTCCCCCCTACTCCTCCCCCCCTCCTCCCCCCTCCTCCCCCCTCTCACCCCTCTATTGCCCCCCCCTCTCCCCCTCTCCTCGCCAACCTCTCCTCCCCCCTCTCCTCCTCCCCCGATCTCCCACCCACCCCCTCTCCTCCTCCCCCCTTCCTCCAATCCCCCCTCCCCTCCAATCCACCCCTCTCCTCTTCCCCCTCTCCTCCCCCGCTCCTACCACCTCTCCTCGCACCCTCCTGCCCCCTCCATCCCCTCCCCCACCGTCCCTCCCCTAAACCCCCTTCCCCTACACACACCCCTGCCCCCTCCCTGCTCCCCACCTCTCCCCTACCCCTCATCTCATCCGCCTCTTAGCATTGCCCTCTCTCCCCCCCTCTCTCCCCCGCTCTCTCGCCCCCTCTCGCCCCCCTGTCCCCCCCCCTCTCCCCCCCTCTCTCCTCCCCCCTCTCGCCCCTCTATTAGCGTGAGAGCGGGAGGTGGGGTAGTTAGTGTGTGATGCTGCATGCCGCCTCACACCCACCCCCCCACAACCGCACGTTGGGGGAACAGACCCAATGGGTTTGCACTTGGTCTAGTATATCTATATTACTAAAACTCTGTTCTTGACCGGTTTTGGCTATCTGTGCTGCGATTTCCGAGAGAACGCCGCCACCTACGGCCTTCATTTTTGGCCACCTCGCTCAGAGCCGCCCTCCGCCGTATGTGTGCCGAGGATTTTTCCCGTCGATGATATATGACAAAGATATTAATGATTTTACAAAATTCTCAATTCACTCTGCTGCCCCCGCTGGCAGCAGGGGGTAGGGACTAAAACAACAGGAAGTGGTGTGCCTCAATCAGTCTCTGCAAGTGGTGTGCCTCAATCTGTCTCTGCAAGTGGTGTGCCTCAATCAGAGCTCTGAATGACACTGACAAATGTCTACAGCACTGCGAGTACCCTTATTTGGTTTTAAAATGAAAATATGGTTAGAGGTAAAAAAGCACTGCCTGCAAATGGTTGTTTGGGTTTGGGTTGAAGTAAAAAGGCACCCCCCCTCCCTCTGCTCTCCCCCCCCTTTCCTCCTCTCCCCTCCCCTCTCCTCCTCTCCCCCTTCTCCTCCTCTCCCCCCTCCCCTCCCCTCCTCACTTCCCCCCCTCCCCTCACCTCCTCTCACCCTCTCCTCTCCCCCCTCTCCTCTCCCCCTCCCCTCTCCCCCTCTACTCTCCCCCCTCTCTCCTCCCCTCTACTCCTCCCCCTCTCCTCCTCCTCCCTCACCTCACCCCCTCTCGCCCCCCCCTCTCCTCCCCTCTCGCCCCCCCCTCTCCTCTTCCTCCCCCCTTCTCCTCTCCCTCTCCCCCACCTCTATCTCCTCTCCCCCGTCTCACTCCTCTCCCCCCGTCCCTCTCCTCTCCCCCTCCCTCGCCTCTTCCCCTTCCCTCTCCCCCCCTCCCTCTCCTCACCCCTTTTCTTCTCGTCCCCTCTCCTCTCCCCTCTCCATTCTCCCCCTTTCTCCTCACACCCTTCTCCTCTCCTCACCTCCTCCCTCTTCTCTCCCCCTCCCTCTCCTCTCGCCCCCTTCCCCCCCCTCTCCCTCCTCTCACCCCCCTCTCTCCCCCTCACCTCCTATACTCCTCTCCTCTTCACCCCTCTCCTCTCCCCCTCTCCTCACCCCTCCCTCTCCCCCCCTCCTCCCCCCTCTCCCCCCCTCTCTCCCCCCCCTCTCCACCCCTCATCCCCCCTCTCCACCCCTCTCCTCTCTCCTCTCCCCTCTCCGCCAACCCTCTCCTCTCCCTCTCTACTCTCCCCCTCTCCCATCTCCATCTCCTCTCCCCCTGTCCTCCCCCCATCCTCTCCTGCCCTCTCCTCCCCTCCTCTCCTCGCCCCCCCCGTCCTCCCCCCCTCTCCTCCCACCCCCTCTCCTCTCCCTCCCTCTCTACCCCCCCTCTCCTCTCCCCCCTCCTCTTCCCCCCTCTCCCCCTTACACCCCTCTCCTCGCCCCCCCCATCTCCTCTCCCCCCTCTCCTCTCCCCCTTATCCTCTCCCCCCCTCCTCTACCCCTCTCCTCTCCACCCCTCTCTAGCAAAACCAGGAAGTGGTGTGCCTCAATCAGTCTTTGCAAGTGGTGTGCCTCAATCAGTCTCTGCAAGTGGTGTGCATCAATCAGAGCTCTGAATGACATGACAAATGTCTACAGCACTGTGAGTACCCTTAATTTGGTTTGAAAATGAAAATATGGTTAAAGGAAAAAAAGCACGGCCTGCAAATGGTTGTTTGGGTTGAAGTAAAAAGGCACTCCCCCCCCCTCACTCTCCTCTCCCCTCCCACTCTCCTCCTCTCCCCTCTCCTCTCATCCTCTACCCCCTCTCATCCTCTACCCCCTCTCTTCCTCTCCCCCCTCCTCCTCTCCCCCACCCGCCCCTCTCCTCCTCCCCTCCTCTCCCCCCTCTCCTCCTCTCCCCCTCCTCTACCCCCTCTCCTCCTCTCCCCCCTCTCCTCTCCCCCTCTCCTCTCCCCCTCTCCTCCTCCCCTCTCATCCTCCCCTCTCCTCCTCCCCCTCTCCTCCCCTCTCCTCCCCTCTCCTCCCCTCTCCTCCCCACTCCTCCCCTCTTCTCCCCCCCTCTCCTCTCCCCCTCGCCTCTCCCTCCCGCTCTCCTCTCCCTCTCCCTCCTCTGCTCTCCCTCTCTCCCCTCTCCTCTTCTCACCCCCTCTTATCTCCTCACCTCCCTCTCCTCTCCCTCTCCCCCTCTCCTCTCCCGCCCCCCTCTTATCTCCTCACCTCCCACTCCTCTCCCTCTCCCCCATCTCCTCTCCCGCCCCCCTCTCCACCCCTCCTCCCCCTCCCTCTCCCCCCTCCTCTCCCGGCCCCTCCCTCCCCCCTCCCCCTCCTCCTCTCTCTCCTCTCCCTCCTCTCTCTCCCCACTCGCCCTCTCCTCCGCCCTCTCCTCTCTCTCTCTCTCTCCAGCTCTCTCTCTCTCTCTCTCTCTCTCTCTCGCTCTCGCTCTCTCTCTCTCTCTCGCTCTCGCTCTCGCTCTCGCTCTCGCTCTCGCTCTCGTTCTCGCTCTCGCTCTCGCTCTCTCATCTTTGGCCACCTTGCTGAGAGCCCCCTCAGCAGAACGTGTGCCGAGGACTTTTCCCGTCGATGAAAAATGACAGATATATCAATGATTTTACAAAATTCCCCATTCTCTCTGCTGCCCCAGGAAGTGGGGTGCCTCAATCAGTGTCTGCGACATGGAGGTCTGAGCTCTGAATGACTGAACAAATGTCTACACAGCTGTGAGTAATTGCCCTTAATTTGGTTTAAAAATGAAAATATGTTTATGGTTAGTTTGAGGGGAGAAAAGTACTGCCTGCAAATGGTTGTTTCGGTTGAGTAAAAAGGCATTCTCTCTCTCTCTCTCTCTCTCTCTACCTATCCCTCTTTCTTTCTCTCTCTCTCTCCCCCCCTGTCTCTGTCCCTTTCTCTCTCTCTCTCTCTCCCCTCCTCTCTCCCCCTCTCCTTTCTGCCCCCTCACCTCTTTCCCCCATCTCCTCTCTCGCCACCCCCTCCCCTCCTTCCCTCTCCGCCTCCTCTCCTATCCCCCTCTCCTCTCTCCCCCCTCTCCTCCCTCGCCCCCCCTCTCCTCCCTCCCCATCCCACACCTCCCCCCCTCCCCCTCTCCTCTCCTCCCCCTCTCCTCTCCTCCCCCCTCCTCTCCTACCCCGCTGCGTCTCCCCCACTCCGTCTCCCCTCCTCCCTCCCTCTTCGAATCCTCTCCCCACTCTCCTCTCCCCCTCTCCCTCTCCCCCTCTCCTCTCCCCCCTCTCCTCTCCCCCCTCTCCTCTCCCCCCTCTCCTCTCCTCGCCAATCCTCGCCACTCCTCTCTCCCCTCTCCTCTCTCCCCTCTCCTCTCTCCCCTCGCCTCTCTCCCTCTCCTCTCTACCTTTCCTCTCTCCCTCTCCTCTCTCCTCTCTTCCTCTCCTCTCTCCCTCTCCTCTCTCCCTCTCACGTAAAGCATGTAAGCCCATCTAAACCCATCGAATCCCCCTCCAAATCTGGCTAAATTCCCTGTAAACCGCTAAACACATCCAAACCCCCTCTAAACACATGTAAACCCCAGTAAACCCATGTAAACCCCTCTAAAATCATGTAAACACATCAGGACACCTGAAAACCCGTATAAACCTCTCCAGACCTGTCTATCCTATAGTAACTGCTGAAAACCCGTGTAAACTCACCTACACCCCCTGTAAAACCATCCAAACCACTCTAACCCCCCTGTAAACCGCTGAAAACCCCTCTAAACCTCTGTAAACCCCATGTAAATAACAGTAAACGCAACTAAACAACTGTAAACCCCTCCAAACATATCAAAGCCCCTCAAAACACCTCGACACATCTCTAACCACCTCTAAACCCATCTAAACACATCCAACCCATATGAACAACTCCAGACCCCTCTAAACACATCTAAATCCCCGCAACCAACTGTAAATACCTTTAAACCCCTCTCAGCATCTCTAAACCACTGTAAATCAATCTAAACCCCTCAAACACCTGTAAGCCCTTGTAAACCCCTCTAAACCCCTCTAATCTCCTGTAAATACAAGTAAACACCTGTAAACTCCTGTAAACCCATGTAAGTGCCTCTAAGCCCATGTCAACTCCCTCCAACCCCCTGTCAGACAGAGACCCGTCCAAACCACTCCGACCCCCTCTAAAAACCGCTAAAATATCTGAACACTCCTGAACCAATCTAAATCCCTCGAAACCTGTCTAAAGACATCTAAATCGCTCTAAACCGCTCTCAACCCCTCTAAACCCTTTAAACCACCCTGAACCACTGTAAACCTCACCGAACAACTCATACCTACTCCAAACCCCTCATAACCATCTGGACCACTCGAAACCCCTCGACACCCGTTGAAACCACTCTAAACGCATCGACACCCCTCGAACCCGATCTAAACCGCATCAAACCCCTCTAAACACCCTGTAAACTCCTCTACACACATAAAACCCAGCCTGAAACCCTCCAAATACGTCTAACCACATATAAACACATCTGAACCCCTCTGGGCCCCTCTAACCCACTCTGAACACCACTTAACCCCACTAAACCCCTCCAAACCTTTGCAAACACCTCTAAACTCCTCGGAACATCTATGAGCCCTTCTGGACCGCTGTAACCGACCTTTAGACCCCTCTAATTCACCCTGAACTGATCTGAACGTCTCTAAACCGCTCCAAACCGCTCTAATCCCCTCTAAACCCGTCCGAACCCGTCCAACCCACATTGGACCCCTCTGAAAACATCTAAACTATCTGAGCACACCTGAACCAACCTAAATCCTTCGAAACCTAACGACCTCTAAAACCCTTCATCCCCCTCTGAACCCCTCTGACACTCTTTAAACGCCTCTGACGCCCCGCTATATTCATTCAAACCCCTCAAAACAACTAAACCTCTATAAACCAATCTGAACCGCTCTAAAACCCTCCTAACCCCTCTAAACCCCTCCGCACCATGCTGAACACAGCTGAACATCTCTAAACCGCTCTGAACTTCATTGGACGCCTTTAACCACTGTAAACCCATCTGCACATCTCTCACCTCTCTAATACCCTTTAAACCCCTCTAAACACATCCACGCATTTCTTAATGAAGTCTGTAATGACTGTGGCGTATTCGTTCAAGTCCGTTGCCGAGTCTTTGAACATTTCCCAGTCTACAGATTCCAAACAGTCCTGGAGTTGTTCCTCTGCCCCCCTCCCCCCTCGCCAGCTCTGTACTGTCCTCACCTCTGGGGGTGCGCTCTTTAATTGTTGCCTGTATGTAGGAAGAAGCAGCACCGCGGTATGGTCTGATTTTCCGAAATGAGGGCGAGGGATAGAGCGATAGGCATTATTGATGGTGGTGTACCAGTGGTCGAGTGTGTTAGGTCCTCTGTTGCAGCAGGAGACATGGTGGTGGAAGTTGGGGAGTGATTTCTTTAGATTTGCCTTATTGAAGTCCCCAGCAATGGTGGTAAATGCCTCGGGGTAAGACGTCTGGTGTTTGTTGACCACGGCGTGCAGCTCCTCCAGTGCCAGATGGACGTCTTCCTGGGGTGGGATGTTGACCGCGGCCAGGATGATGGAGTTGAATCCCCTTGGAATGTAGAAGGTACGGCACTTCACCGCCAGATGTTCGAGGTGTGGAGAGCAGGAGTTGGACAGGACTGCCACGTCTGAGCACCACGCAGAATTGACCATGAGGCAGACGCCCCATCCTCTCCCTTTCCCAGATGCCAGTGTACGATCCATGCGGTGGATGGAGAACCCTTCAGGCTGGACCGCTGAGTCTGGGGAGCAGGGGGTGAGCCATGTCTCTGTAAAACTGAACACATAGCATTCCCTCAGCTCCCTTTGATAAAACAGCCTTGCCCTTAAGTCATCCACTTTGTTTTCAAGTGACTGTACATTGGCCAGTAGGATTGTAGGTAGAGGGGGCCGAAGTGTTTCCCAATCAGAAACCTTGGATGAACTTTGAGATCCGCACTCTCCTGAAGACCAGACATCGGGCATTCATGTCAGATGAAACAGTGGCCTACAAGAAGTCCAGATACGACCTTGGTAAAGCCATCAAAAAGGCTAAAAGCGACTTCTCCTCCAAGCTGGAGGATGAGACAGATGTTCGGCAGCTGTGGCGGGGCCTGAATGCAATCACCTCCTACAAGGCCAAACCAGGGGTCAGCTCGAATGTCGGCGAAACATTACTCCCTCACGAGCTCAATGCGTTTTACGCACACTTTGATAGGGAGAATACTGATGTGCCTTCCCGAACCCCCATTCGATGTGATGGTATCTCAGTGTCAGTCACAGAGGCCGACGTCAGGAAATCATTCAGAGTGGTGAACCCCCGAAAAGCATCTGGACCTGATTGTATACCGAGTCGTGTTCTAAAAATTTGTGCGGACCAACCGGCTGGAGTTTTTACGGACATTTTCAACCTGTCACTACTGAGGTCTGAGGTTCCCACCTGCTTCAAAAGGGCATCAATTATTCCAGTGCCCAAGAAGAGTAAGGTGACGTGCGTCAATGGCTACTGACCCGTTGCACTAACGCCTGTGGAGATGAAGTGCTTCAAGATGTTGATCATGGCGAAAATCAACTCCTAACTAAACAAAAACCTTGACCCACTGCAGTTTGCTTACCGCCACAACAGATCAACGGTGGATGCGATCTCGCTGGTGCTCCATCCATTCTGGATCACTTGGACAACAAAAAGTCATATGTTCATTGATTAGAGCTCGGCATTCAATACTGTCATCCACTCCAAGCTGGTTACCAAACTCGCAGAACTGGGTCTCTGCGCATCCCTCTGCAATTGGATCCTCGATTTCCTCTTCCACAGACCATAGTCTGTTCGTATTGGTGGAAATGTGTCAGACTCGATAACAATCAGCACGGGAGCACCTCAAGGCTGCGTGTTCAGCCCCCTGCTCTACTCCCTCTATACTCATGACTGCGTAGCCGGTCATAGTGCGAACTCCATCATCAAGTTCGCTGACGACACCACTGTCGTGGGACGTATCACTGATGGGGATGAGTCCGAGTATAGAAGAGAGATTGAGCAACTGTCCATATGGTGCCGGCACAATAACCTGGCCCTCAACACCAGCAAAACCAAGGAACTGATTGTGGACTTTGGAAGAAGTAGGATGGGGACCCACAGTCCCATTTATTTCAACGGGTCAATGGTTGAAAGGGTCAAGAGCTTCACATTCCTGGGCGTGCAGATCTCTGAAGATATTTCCTGGACCGAGAACCCTGATGCAATTATCAAGAAAGCACATCAGCTCCTCTACTTCCTGAGAAGCTTACGGAGAGTCGTTTTGTCAAGGAGGACTCTCTATAACTTCTACAGGTGCACATTAGAGAGCATGCTGACTGGTTGCATCGTGGCTTGGTTCGGCAACTTGAGTGCCCTGGAGAGGAAGATAATACAAAAAGTAATAAACACTGCCCAGTCCATCATCGGCTCTAACCTTCCTTCCATCGAGGGGATTTATCGAAGTCGCTACCTCAAAAAGGCTGGTAGTATCATCAAAGACCCACACCATCCTGGCCACACACTCATCTCCCTGCTACCTTCAGGTAGACGGTAGAGGAGTCTGAAGACCGCAACGACCAGGTTCAGGAATAGCTACTTCCCCACAGCCATCAGGCTATGAAACCGGACTCGGATAAAACACGGAACATTAATAACCCATTATCTGTCATTTTGCACTTAATCAATTTATTCATTCATGTGTTTTGTAATCAATGCCTATTATGTTATGTGTGCTGAAGCAAACCAAGAGTTTCATTGTCCTATCAGGGACACATGACAATAAAACTGAACTTGAACTTGAACCCAGCTGGAAACCCCTATAAACACTTCGAACCCCTCCAAATACGTCTAACCCCATATAAACCCCTGTGAACCCCTCTGGACCACTCCAACTGAGCACATATGAACCCCTCCAAACCAATATAAACCTCTCTAAACCCATCAAAACACCTCTAACCCACTCTGAACACCACTGAACCCCTCTAAACCCATCCAAACCCATCCAAACCATTCTAAACACCTCTAAACCCCTCTGAACCTCACTGAGCCCTTCTGAACCGCTGTAACCCACATTGAAACCACTCTAATTCACTATGAACTGCTCTGAACCTCTCTAAACCGCTCTAATCACTTCTAAACCCGTCCGAACCCGTCCAAACCACACTGGACCCCTTTGAAAACATCTAAACTATCTGAACACAACTGAACCAACCTAAATCCCTCAAAACCTAAAGACCTCTTAAGCCCTCCAACCCCATCTGAACCCCTCTGAAACCCTTTAAACGCCTCTTCCCCCGGTAAAATCATCCACACCGCTCAAAACAACTAAACATCTATAAACCAATCTGAACCCCTCTAAAACCCTCCTAACCCATCTAAACCCCTCCGCACCCATCTGAACACAACTGGACCTCTTTAAACCGCTCTGAACATCTCTGGACGCTTTTAAACCCTCTAAACCCACCTGCACATCTCTCACCTCTCTAATACCCTTTAAACCCCTCTAAACACATCCACGCATTTCTTAATGAAGTCTGTAATGACTGTGGCGCATTCGTTCAAGTCCGTTGCCGAGTCCTTGAACATTTCCCAGTCTATAGAATCCAAACATTACTGGAGTTGTTCCTCTGCCCCCCCCCCCCCCGACCAGCTCTGCCTGTCCTCACCTCTGGGGTGCGCTCTTTAATTGTTGCCTGTAGGTAGGAAGAAGCAGCACAGCGGTATGGTCTGATTTATCAAAATGAGGGCGAGGGATAGAGCGATAGGCATTATTGATGGTGGTGTAGCAGTGGTCGAGTGCGTTAGGTCCTCTGGTGCAGCATCGTTAGGTCCCCATCGATACGCCTCTAAACCTCTCTGAACATCTGCGAACGCCTCCAAACCTCTCTGGTGCCCTGCAACCCCCTCTAAACACAACTGAACCCACTTGAAAACCACTAACCCCTTCTAAACCCCTCCAAAACAATCGAAACCCATCTGAACCCCTCTAAACCCGTGTGAAGCCATCTAATCCCTTTAAACGACTCTAAACTCCGCTGAAACATTCTGACCGCTTCTGAACCACTCTAAAGATCAAAACCCCTCTAAACCCCTCTGATCCCTTCTAAACCCCTCCCAACCACTCTAAACCCCTCTGAACCACTCTAAACCCCTCTAAATCCCTCTCAACCCATCTGAGCACCTCTGAAACCCTGCACACCTTTCTAAATCACTCTAAATCCCTCTAAACACCGCTAACCCCCTCTGAACACCACTAAAACCATCTAAACCCTTCCAGATCCCTAAAAACCTCTAAACCCCTCTAAAGATCTCTGAACCTCAGTGAACCGCTGTAAACACATTCTAAACCGATGTAAACAACCTCTAAATCGCTCGAATTCCCTCTGAACTGCTCTGAACCCCTCTAAACCGCTCTAAACCGCTCTAATCCCCAGACAAAATCCGTCTAAACCGTTCTAAACCGCTCTGAAGCCGTCTAAACCCCTCCAAAACCCTCTAAACCCCTCTAAACCAATCTCAACACATATTAACTAATCTAAACCACTCTAAACCCCCCTAAACACCTCTCAACGTCTCAAACCGCTCTCAACTCTTCTCAGCCGCTATGAACCCCCTTTAAACCCCTCGAAACCCTCGAAAGCCCTCTAAACCTCTCTAAAAACCTCTGAACACATCTGACACCCTCTAAACCTCCTATAAACCCCTCTGAACATATCTAAACCCCCTGTAAAGCCCTCTAATCCCCATGTAAGGCCTATAAATATATCTAAACCTCTCTAAACACATCTAAACTATGTAAATTCTGTATCCCTCTGAACGGGTCTGAAACCCCCTAAATCCTTCTAACCCCGAAACCCCTCTAAACCTCTTTAAAAACTCCGAACTCCTCTAAACCTCTCGAAACCACTCTAAACCCCTCTTAAACACCTCTAATCACCTCTAAACATATCTAAACCCTTCTAAAGCACTCTAAACTCCTCTGAATCCCTCCAAACACCTGAACACCTCTAATTCCCTCAGAACACCTCTGAAACCTTCTGAACCGTTCTAAACCCCCTCTAAAAGCCTATAATTCACTCTGAACTGCTAGGAACCCCTCTAGGCCGCTCGAAACCCCCCTCTATCCCCTTTAAACCCCTCTAAACCCCCATTCAACCCATTTAACCCCCTCTAAACCAATCTCCATATAACCATATAACCATATAACAATTACAGCACGGAAACAGGCCAACTCGACCCCTCTAGTCCGTGCCGAACACATAATCTCCCCTAGTCCCATATACCTGCGCTCAGACCATAACCCTCCATTCCTTTCCCATCCATATCTCAACACATATTAACCCATCTAAACCAGTCTAAACACCCATAAACACATCAACACATCTATAAACGGCTCTCAACATCTCTAAACTCATCTGAACCCCTCTTAACCACTCTGAACCCCTCGAAACCCCTCTAATTCACACCAAACTGCTCGAAACCCCTCTGAACCCGTCTCTACCCACATACACCTCTCTAAACACCTCTAAAACCCACTAAGCCCATCAATATTCCTCTAAACCCCTCTAAACGCATCATAACCCCTCTAAACCCCTCTAAACCCTTCCAAACAACTAAACCCGTATACACCATTCTGAACCCATCTAAAATCTTTCTTAACCCCACCAAACGCCTCTAAAAACCTCCAAAACCTTGTAAACGTCTTTACACCACTAGAAACGTGCTAGAAACACCTCTAAACATAGAAACATAGAAACATAGAAATTAGGTGCAGGAGTAGGCCATTCGGCCCTTCGAGCCTGCACCGCCATTCAATATGATCATGGCTGATCATCCAACTCAGTATCCCGTACCTGCCTTCTCTCCATACCCTCGGATCCACTTAGCCACAAGGGCCACATCTAACTCCCTCTTAAAAATAACCAATGAACTGGCCTCGACTACCCTCTGTGGCAGGGAGTTCCAGAGATTCACCACTCTCTGTGTGAAAAAAAGTTCTTCTCATCTCGGTTTTAAAGGATTTCCCCCTTATCCTTAAGTTGTGACCCCTTGTCCTGGACTTCCCCAACATCGGGAGCAATCTTCCTGCATCTAGCCTGTCCAACCCCTTAAGAATTTTGTAAGTTTCTATAAGATCCCCTCTCAATCTCCTAAATTCTAGAGAGTATAAACCAAGTCTATCCAGTCTTTCTTCATAAGACAGTCCTGACATCCCAGGAATCAGTCTGGTGAACCTTCTCTGCACTCCCTCTATGGCAATAATGTCCTTCCTCAGATTTGGAGACCAAAACTGTACGCAATACTCCAGGTGTGGTCTCACCAAGACCCTGTACAACTGCAGTAGAACCTCCCTGCTCCTATACTCAAATCCTTTTGCTATGAAAGCTAACATACCATTCGCTTTCTTCACTGCCTGCTGCACCTGCATGCCCACTTTCAATGACTGGTGTACCATGACACCCAGGTCTCGCTGCATCTCCCCTTTTCCTAGTCGGCCACCATTTAGATAATAGTCTGTTTTCCTGTTTTTGCCACCAAAATGGATAACCTCACATTTATCCACATTATACTGCATCTGCCAAACATTTGCCCACTCAACCAGCTTATCCAAGTCACCTTGCAGTCTCCTAGCATCCTCCTCACAGCTAACACTGCCCCCCAGCTTAGTGTCATCCGCAAACTTGGAGATATTGCCTTCAATTCCCTCATCCAGATCATTAATATATATTGTAAATAGCTGGGGTCCCAGCACTGAGCCTTGCGGTACCCCACTAGTCACTGCCTGCCATTGTGAAAAGGACCCGTTTACTCCTATTCTTTGCTTCCTGTTTGCCAGCCAGTTCTCTATCCACATCAATACTGAACCCCCAATGCCGTGTGCTTTAAGTTTGTAAACTAATCTCTTATGTGGGACCTTGTCGAAAGCCTTCTGGAAGTCCAGATACACCACATCCACTGGTTCTCCCCTATCCACGCTACTAGTTACATCCTCGAAAAATTCTATAAGATTCGTCAGACATGATTTACCTTTTGTAAATCCATGCTGACTTTGTCCAATGATTTCACCACTTTCCAAATGTGCTGCTATCCCATCTTTAATAACTGACTCTAGCAGTTTCCCCACTACCGATGTTAGACTAACTGGTCTGTAATTCCCCGTTTTCTCTCTCCCTCCCTTCTTAAAAAGTGGGGTTACGTTTACTACCCGCCAATCCTCAGGAACTACTCCAGAATCTAAAGAGTTTTGAAAGATTATTACTAATGCATCCACTATTTCTGGAGCTACTTCCTTAAGTACTCTGGGATGCAGCCTATCTGGCCCTGGGGATTTATCGGCCTTTAATCCATTTAATTTACCCAACACCACTTCCCGGCTAACCTGGATTTCACTCAATTCCTCCAACTCCTTTGACCCGCGGTCCCCTGCTATTTCCGGCAGATTATTTATGTCTTCCTTAGTGAAGACGGAACCAAAGTAGTTATTCAATTGGTCCGCCATATCCTTTTTCCCCATGATCAACTCACCCGTTTCTGACTGCAAGGGACCTACATTTGTTTTAACTAATCTCTTTCTTTTCACATATCTATAAAAACTTTTGCAGTCAGTTTTTATGTTCCCTGCCAGTTTTCTTTCATAATCTATTTTTCCTTTCCTAATTAAGCCCCTTGTCCTCCTCTGCTGGTCTCTGAATTTCTCCCAGTCCTCCGGTATGCTGCTTTTTCTGGCTAATTTGTACGCATCATCCTTCGCTTTGATACTATCCCTGATTTCCCTTGTTATCCACGGATGCACTACCTTCCCTGATTTATTCTTTTGCCAAACTGGGATGAACAATTTTTGTAGTTCATCCATGCAGTCTTTAAATGTCTTCCATTGCATATCCACCGTCAACCCTTTTAGAATTAATTGCCAGTCAATCTTGGCCAATTCACGTCTCATACCCTCAAAGTTACCTTTCTTTAAGTTCAGAACCATTGTTTCTGAATTAACAATGTCACTCTCCATCCTAATGAAGAACTCAACCATATTATGGTCACTCTTGCCCAAGGGGGCACGTACAACAAGACTGCTAACTAACCCTTCCTCATTACTCAATACCCAGTCTAAAATAGCCTGCTCTCTCGTTGGTTCCTCTACATGTTGATTTAGATAACTATCCCGCATACATTCCAAAACATTCCTCTTCCTCAGCACCCCTGCCAATTTGATTCACCCAATCTATATGTAGATTGAAGTCACCCATTATAACGGTTTTGCCTTTGTCGCATGCATTTCTAATTTCCTGTTTTATACCATCTCCAACTTCACTACTACTGTACAGGCCACCTAACACTACTACTGTTAGGTGGCCTGTACACAACACCCACCAGCGTTTTCTGCCCCTTAGTGTTTCTATTCGAAACCCCTCTAAACACCTCTAAACCTATCTAAACTCCCATGGACATCTCTGGACACCTCTAAACCCCCCTTAAGCCTCTCCAAACCCCTCCGAACCATCTGCACTACTCTGAGCCGCTCTAAACCCCTCCAAACACATCTGAACACCTCTGAACCCTTCTAAACCTCTATAATCCACCTTACACTCCTCTAAACCCCTCTATAAATCTCTAACATATCTGAACCCGTCTAAGCACCTCTGAACCCATCTAAACACCTCTAATCACCTCGAAACCCCTATAAATCCCTCCAAACCGCTCTGAGCACCTCAGAACACCCGTATACCCCTCTAACCTCTCTAAACCCCGTTGAGCCCCTCCAAACCCATATAAACCCCTTCGAACACAACTGAACCGCTATAAACCCCTCAGAATCCCTCCAAACCCCTGCAAACGCTTCTGGACCCCTCTGAACCCACCTAAGCCCCATCTCGACCTATCCGATCCCCTCTGAATCACTCTAAACCACTCTAAGCCCCTCGAACCGCTCGAAACCCATCTAAATCCCTCGAAACCCATCTAAACACCTCTAAGCACCTCGAAACCGCTCTCGACACCTCCAACCCCATGTGAGCACCTCTGGGCACCTGTACACGCCTCTAACCCCACAAAACCCCTTCAAATCCCTCCAAACCACTCTGAACACATCCAAACCGGCCTAAACCCCTCTAAACTCCTTAGAACACAACTGGACCTATCTAAACCCCTCAGAAGCACTCTAAATCCCTTTAAACACTTCTGGACCCCAATAAACCCCTCTAAACCCGTCCAACTCTCTTTGAATCCCTCCGAACCCTTCTAAACCCATCTAAACCCCTCGGAACACCTCGAGAGCCCTCTAAACCTCTCTACGCTCCTCCGAAACCCGCTAAAACACTCTAAACCCCGCTTTAATCTCTACTAAACGTCTCTAAACTCCCCTGAAGCCCTGTAAACCCATCTGAAACCCCTATGAATATCATTAAACCCCTCTAAACCAGTCCAAACCACCAAACCCCTCGAAATCTGAATCTCTCTAAACACCTTCTAATCCCCTCTAATCCCCTCTAAACGCATCTAGACACTTCTGAACCAATCTAATCCCCTCTAAACGCATATAAACCCCTCTAAACCTCTAAACACCTGTAAACTCCTCTAAACCCAACTGAACCTTTCTGAATCTCTAAACCCATCTAGACCCGTCTAAACCCCTCTAAATTCCTCCAAACCCATAGGAACCCATCGGAAAACCTCTAAACCATTCGAAAACCCGCTGTCTGCCTCTATACGGTTCTGAAATCCTCTAAACCCTTCTAAACCATTCTAAACACATCTGAAGCCCATGTAGATGGGTTTAGGGATTCTGAAATGTTCAGTTGGGTTTAGAGGAGTTTACAGGTGTTTAGAGAGGTTTAAAGGGGGTTAGATGCGTTTAGAGGGGATTAGAGTGTTTCAGAAGTGTCTATAGCCGTTTAGAGGGGAGATGGGGGGATTAGAGGGGTCGAGAGGCCTTCAGAGTGGTTTAGAGTGGTTTAGAAGGGTTTCGAGGGTTTCAGAGCCGTTCAGAGGCAGACAGAGAATGTTCGAATGGTTTAGAGGTGTTCCGATGGGTTCCTATGGGTTTGGAGGGATTTAGAGGGGTATTGACGGGTCTAGATGGGTTTAGAGATTCAGAATGGTTCATTTGGGTTTAGAGGAATTTGGTGTTTGGAGGGGTTTAGAGGCGTTTAGAGGGGATTAGAGGGCTTTACAGGGGGTTTAGAGAGGTTCAGATATCGAGGGGTTTGGTGGTTTAGACTGGTTTAGAGAGCTTTAAGGGTGGTCATAGGGGGGTTTAGAGGGGTTTACAGGGCTTCAGCAGGGTTTAGAGGGTTTTAGAAGGTTTCGGACGCACTTAGAGAGGGTTAGAGGCTTTCGAGGTGTTCCGAATGGTTTAGAGGGGTTTAGATGGTTCAGATGAGTTCAACGAGGTTTTGAAGGGTTTAGATGAGTTTAGTGTGGTCCAGAATGGTTTAGAGGGGTTTAGAGGGCTTCTGAGGGGTTTAGAGAGGTCGGGTTATGTTCTAAGGGGTTTGCAGGGGTTTAGAGGGGCGTAGATGAGTTTAGGCAGGTTCGCATGTTTTCAGAGTGGTTTCGAGGGATTAGGAGGGGTTTTGTGGGGTTAGAGGGGTATATAGGTCTCCAGAGGTGCTCACAGGGGGTTGGAGGTGTCGAGAGGGGTTTCGAGGTGCATAGAGGTGTTTAGATTGAGTTCGATGGGGTTTAGATGGGTTTCGAGTGGTTCGAGGGGTTTAGAGAGGTTTAGAGCGGTTCAGAGGGTATCAGATAGGTTGGAATGGTGTTTAGATGGGTTCGGAGGGGTCCACAAACGTGTGCAGGGGTTTGGAGGGGTTCTGAGGGGTTTAGAGCGGTTCAGTTGTGTTCGAAGGGGTTTAGATGGGTTTGGACGGGCTCAGAGGGGTTTAGAGAGGTTAGAGGGTATACAGGTGTTCTGAGGTGCTCAGAGCGATTTGGAGGGATTTATAGGAGTTTCGATGTGATTAGAGGTGTTTAGATGGGTTCAGAGGTGCTTAGACGGGTTTAGATGGGGTTAGAGATGTATAGAGGAGTTTAGAGGAGTGTAAGGTGGATTATAGAGGTTAGAAGGGTTCAGAGGTGTTCAGATGTGTGTGCAGGGGTTTAGAGAGGCTCAGAGGAGTTCATATGGTTTAGAGCGGTTTGGAGGGGATTAAGAGGGGTTTAGAGGTGTCCAGAGATGTCAAGAGTGGTTTAGATAGGTTTAGAGGTGTTTAGAGGAGTTTCGAAAAGTTTAGAGGTGTTTCAAGTACGTTTCTAGTGGTGTAAGGAAGATGTTAGATGGATTCAGAATTGTATATAAGGGTTTAGTTGTTTGGAAGGGTTTTGAGAAGTTTAGAGGGGTTATGATGCGTTTAGATGGGTTTAGAGGAATATAGATGGGCTTAGAGGAGGTTAGAGGTGTTCAGAGAGGTGTATATGGGTACAGACGAGTTCAGAGGGTGTGGAGCGGTTTGGTGTGATTTAGAGAGATGTCGAGGGGTTCAGAGTGGTTAAGAGGGGTTCAGAGGAGTCTAGAGATGTTAAGAGCGGTTTATAGATGTTTAGAAGTGTTTAGGGGTGTTTAGACTGGTTTAGTTAGGTTGATATGTGTTGAGATTGGTTTAGGGGGGGTTAAAGGGTTTGAAGGGTATTTAGAGGGGTTTAAAGGGGATAGAGGGGCTTAGAGGGGTTTGGAGGGCTTTAGAAGACTAGAGGGCTTTGGAGGGGTTTAGAGGGGATTAAAGGGGGTTTCGAGCGGTTTAGAGGGGTGCGTAGCAGTTCAGAGGGAATTATAGGCTTTTAGAGGGAGTTTAGAGCGGTTCACAAGGTTTCAGAGGTGTTCTGAGCGGATTTGAGGTGTTCAGAGGTTTGCAGGGATTTAGAGGGGTTCAGAGGGGTTCAGAGGGGTTTAGAGTGGTTTAGAGGTGTTTAGAGATCTTTAGAGGGGATCAGAGGGGTTTAAGAGGGGTTTAGAGTGGTTTCGAAAGTTTTAGAGGAGTGCGTAGTTTTTAGAGAGGTTTAGTGGGGTTTCGCGGTTAGAAGGATTTAGGGGTTTCAGAGCCGTTCAGAGGGATACATAATGTTTTCGAGGGATTTAGAGGTGTTCCTAGTGGTTCCGATATGTTTTGGAGGGTTTTAGAGGTGTTTACAGGAGTTTAGATGTGTTTACAGCGGTTTAGATGGATGCATAGGCCTTTCAGGGGATTAGAGGGCTTTACAGGGGGTTTAGATATGTTCAGAGGGGTTTAGAGGGCTTTACAGGGGGTTTAGATATGTTCAGAGGGGTTTAGAGGGGGTTAGAGTGTTTCAAATGTGTTCATAGGTTTTGGAGGGGTTTAGAGGGCTTTCGAGGGTTTCGAGGGGTTTAAAAGGGGGTTCAGAGCAGTTCAGAAGAGTATAGAAAGGTTGAGAGCGGTTTGAGACGTTGAGAGGTGTTTAGGGGGGTTTAGAGTGGTTTAGAGGAGTTAATGTGTGTTGAGATTGGTTTAGATGGGTTTAACGGGATTTTGGAGGGTTTTGGAGGGCTTTTGGAGAGTGTTAAAGCGGTTTAGATGGGTTTAGATGGGTTTTGAGGGTTTTAGAACGGTTTAGAGCGGTTTAGAGGGGTTAAGAGGTGTTCTGATTGATTATTGATTATACCTTTAATAATCCTTTACAGGAAATTACAGTGCCACGACAGCTTCAAGACAGACATAACACCACACATTTCCTCAAATGGCTTCCATACTTAACAAGTTAAAATACAAGTTAAAATACAAGTTAAAATACAATTAATTAAAAAAAAGTGCAGTTATTTATGCGCATTATATAACCTTATAGCAGCTGGTAAACAGGATTTCCTATGTCTCTCAGTTTTGCACATTGGTGCAATCAGCCTCTGACTGAAGATGCTGCTCTTGATCACCTTCAGGGCATGGAGTGGGTGAGTGGGGTTGGTCATTATTGAACCCAGTTTGTTCAGAGTTCTGGCCTCTGCCACCTGCTGGACCGTTCGTTGCTCAGCCCCGGCCACTGAGCCGGCCTTCCTGGTTAGCTTGTCTAGTCTGTTTGTGTCCGCTATGCGGGCGCCATCTCCCCAACAGGCCACAGCAAAAAACAGAGCACTGGCCACCACTGAATGGTAGACACTGCACAGTAGGGGTTGGCAGATGTTAAATGACCCCAGCCTCCTTAAAAAATACAGTCGGCTTTGTCCCTTCCTGTACACCGCCTCCATATGACACTTCTGATGGGTTTAGAGGTGTGGTTTGGAGAGGTTCAGTGTTGTTTAGAGATATTTAGAGTTGTTTAGAGGAGTGGAGGGGTTCAGAGGTGCTCAGATGGGTTGAGAGGGGTTTGGTGGGGTTTAGGGTGTTTCCGAGTTGCTAATATGTTTTTAGAGGGGTTCAGATGGGTTCAGATGGGTTCAGAGGGTTTTAGATTGGTTTGGAGTGGTTTATAGGGTTTTAGAGGGAATCAGAGGGGTTTAGATGGCTTTACAGTGGTTTACAGGCATTCAGTTTCAGATGAGTTTAGAGGTTTTTAAAGGAAAAACACCTAAAATTAGAGGGGTTTATAGGGGTTTAGAGGGTTTCAGATGGGTTAAGACCGGTTTAGAGGGGTTTAGGGAAGTTTAAAGTGGTTCAGAGGGTTTAAGAGGGATTTAGAATGGTTTCGAGGGGTTTAGAGGAGTTCTGAGTTTTGAGAGAGGTTTAGAGGAGTTTAGGGGTTAGAGGAATTCAGAGCCGTTCAGAGGGATACATAGGGTGTTCGAGGGGTTTAGAGGTGTTGCGAGTGGTCCCGGTGGGTTTTGGGGTAATTTGGAGGTGTTTTCAGGGGTTTAGGTTCATAAGGGTTAGGTTCATAAAAGCCATCTAATCCTATCTAAAACACATCTCTAAACACATCTAAACCCCTCTAAACCCCTCTAATCCCAGATGGGATTTGTGGGGTTTAGAGGGGGTTAGATGTGTTTAGAGAGGTTTAGAGGGGTTTCGAGATATTTAGATAGGATTAGTTGGCTTTTCTATGGGATTAGATGGCTTTGCATGGGTTTATAGAGGTTCAGAGGGGTTTAGAGGGGTTTTGTGGCGTGGAGAGGTTTACAGAGGTTTCGGGTGTTCGGAGGGGATTAGAGGTGTTTAGAGGTGTTTAGAGAGGTTTAGAGGGGGTTAGAGGGTGTTAGAGAGTGTTAAAGTGGTGGTGTCGAGGGGTTTGGTGTGGATTTCATGGGTGTAGAAATGTTCAGAGGTGTTCAGAGGGGTTTAGAGGAGCTTACATGGCATCAGAGGGGTTTAGAGGCGTTCAGTGGAAGTTAGAGAGGTTTAGGGTTATTTAGGGGGTTTCATAGGCGTTCAGAGGTGTTTAGAGGGGTTTAGAGGGCTTTCGAGGATTTAAATGGGTTTCTAGTGGTGCCGAGGTGTTTCTAGGTGTTGCGTGGGCTTTAGAGGGGACTCAAGTTGTTCCAATGGGTTTAGAGAGGTGTAGAGGGGTTCCGAGGGGTTCAGAGATGTATGGAGGGATTTAGAGGGGTTCAGGTGGGTCCATAAGTGTTTACAGGGGGTTAGATGGCTTGTGAGGGGTGTTGATGTGTCCAGATGTGTTCGGAGGGGTTTCGAGTGTGTTATAGGGGCTTAGAGAGGTTTAGGGGGGTTCAGAGAGATTCAGAGGGGTTGGAGATTTAGATAGGTTTAGAGGGTGTCAGAAGTGTATACAGGTGTTCGGAGGTGCTCAGGGGGTTTGCATGGGTTTATAGGGGGTTCAGAGAAGTTTAGAGGTGTTTAATGGGATTCAGAGGTGCTTCGAGCGGTATAGACGTGGTTAGAGAGGTTTAGAGGGGTTTACGGGGGGTTATAGAGGTTTAGAGGTGTTTAAAGATGATCAGAGGTGTTCAGAGTATTTAGAGTGGATTCGAGCGGTTTGGAGCGGTTTAGATAATTTTAGACTGGGGAAGAGGTGTTCAGATGGGTTCCGTGCGGTGTAGCGGGGTTAGGAGGAGTTTAGAGGGGTTCTGAAGTGTTCAGGGGTGATTAGATGGATGTCGATGTCTTTCGATTGGTTTTGCGGGGTTCAGAGGTATTCTGAAGGGATTGAAGGGGTCTACAATATACAATACAATACACATTTATTGTCATTTGAGCCCCAGTGAGACTCAAACGAAATTTTGTTCCACAGCCATACAAACAAAAACAATGTCCTACAGACATACACACAATTAAGTTCACACAAACATCCATCACAGTGAACCCACTGTGATGGAAGGCAAAAGTCTTTTCTCTCCCCTGCTCTCCCGATGTCCAAGCCCCAGGCGGGCGGTGATAAGTCCCACGGCCATTTTAGGCCGTGCCGGGCGATTTACGGCCCCGCTCCCGGTCTAAAAGTCACAAAGTTGGAGCCCCCGGCGGGCGCTGTAATGTCCCACGGCCATGAAGCCGTGCCGGGCGATGTACTTCCCCGCTCCGGGTCGTTCCAAACCCCGCGACACGGGCTGGAGAAGTCTAGAGGGGTTTATAGTGGATTGTAGGGGTTTAGAGGTGTTCCGAAATTTTCAGGTGTGTTTAGAGGGGTTCAGGCGGATTTAGATGAGTTTAGAGGTCTTTCGAAGGGGTCAAAGGGGTGTTGTGGTGTTTAGAGTGGTTTAGAGAGATTTGGATGGCTTTAGATTGGTTCAGAGTGGTTCGGAGGATCTTCGAGGGCTTAGAGGCGTATGTTGTGTTTTGAGTGGTTCAGAGGACTTCAGCGGTGTTTGAAGGGGTTGAAGAGGTTCAGATGGGTCCGGAAGTGTTTAGAGTGCTTTAGATGGCTTTTGAGTGGTTTAGAAGAGTTAAGATGTGTTCGGAGGGGGAAGAGGGTGTTCAGAAAATCTTAGAGAGTTGTAGCGGGTGTTGAGAGAATCTTAGAGAGTTGAATCTTAGAGGGTTCAGACTGGTTCAGAAGGGTTTGTTGCGATTTACAGGGGTTTAAAGGGGGGTTAGAGGGATACACGGTGGTGCTGAGGTGCCCAGATGAGTGTTGAGGGTTCAGATGTGCTTAGAGGGGTTTACATGGGGTTAGAAAGGTTTAGAGGGATTTAGAGAGGTTCGAGGTGGTTTATAGAGGTTTAGAGGGGTTTAGAGGGTTTGAGAGGTGTTCAGAGGTGTTTAAAGGGGGTTAGAAGGGTTTAGAGGTGTTTATGAGGTGTAGATAATTTTAGACGGGTTCAGAGGGATTCCGATCGGCGAAGAGAAGTTAGGAGGAGTTTAGAGGGGTTCAGAAGTGTTCAGAGATCTTTGGAGGGGGTTAGATGGTTTCAGACGTGTCCAGAGATGTTTGAGGGGTTTAGATGGCTTTTGTTGTGTTTCGCGGGGTTTAATTGGGCTTGGATAGGCTTTAAGAGTACTTTAGAGGTTAATATAGGAGCTTAGATTGTGTTAGAGGGGAATACAGGAGTTCAGACGTGCTCATAGGGGTCTGGAGGGTTTGTAGGGGTTGAGTGGTGTTTAGAGGTGTTTAGAGGTATTCATGGTGTATAGAGGGGGCTTTAGATGTGGTTACATGGGGGGTTTAAATGTTCTTTGAAGAGGTTAGATACGTTTAGAGGGTTTTACATGTGTCCAGAATTATTTAGATGGGTTTAGACGTGTTCAGATTGGTTGTGAGGAGTTTAGAGAAGTTTCGAAGAGGTTAGGGGTGTTTGGAGGGGGTTCGAAGGGTTTAGATTGGGTTTAGAAGGGTTTGGAGGGGTTAGAGGGATTCAGACAGGACCAGAAGGGTTTAGAGGGGTTCAGATTGGTTTTGAGGGGTTTACAGGGGTTCAGATGTGTTCTAAGGGGTTTAGAAGGGTTCAGATGTGTTCTAAGGGGTTTAGAGTGGCTTGGATGGGTTTCGGCCGATTCGGAGGGGTATTGAGGGGTTTGGAGGGATTTGTAGGGATTTAGAGAATTAGAGGGGTATACAGATGTTCAGAGGTGCTCGCATGGGTTTGGAGGGTTTTATATGGGGTTCGAGTTGTTTGGAGGTGTTTACAGGGGGTTTCGAGGGGGTTGTATGAGGTTGCGGGGGCTTTAGAGGGAACATAGAGTCGTTCCGAGGGGTTATAGAGGTTTGGAGGGGTCCGAGGGTGTCAGATAAGTGTGGAGGGGTTTAGAGGGGTGCAGAGGTTCTCAGATGAGTTGTGAGGAGTTTCGATGGGGTTAGAGGGATGTTGAGGAGCATAGAGGGGTTCAGATGTGTCCAAAGTGGTCCAGAGGGGTTTAGACGTGTTTGGAGGGGGTTCGAAGAGTTTAGATGTGTTTCAAGCAGGTTTCTAGGGGTGTAGAGGCGTTTACCATGATTTCGGGGAGTTTAGAGGGGTTTGGTGGGGTTTAGAACGGTTTTAGATGAGTTCAGAAGGGTTTAGAGGTTTCGTTGTTTGGAGGAGTTTAGAGGGATTCGGATGAGTTTAGAGGGGTTTAGAGGGATTTAGATGGGCTTAGAGGGGTTTAGAGGTGTTTAGAGAGGTGTATATGGTTACAGACGGTTTCAGAAGGATTTAGAGGCATTCAAACAGTTTCATATGGGGTTAGAAGCGTTTAAAGGAGGTTAAAGGTCTTTACAGGGGATTAGACGGGTCCAGGTGGTTTTTGATTGGGTTAGAGGTGTTTAGAGGTATTCCGAGTGGTTCCGATGGGTTTTGGAGGTATTTAGAGGGGTTGACAGGGGTTTAGGTTCAGAAGGGTTCAGATGGCATTAGAGGGGTTTAGAGGGGTTTAGAGGCCTTCAAATGGGATTAGATGGCTTTACAGGGGTTTATAGAGGTTCAGAGCGGTTTAGAGGAGTTTAGAGGGGTTTGGTGGTTTGGAGTGGTTTAAATGGGTTTAGGGTGTTCGAGGGATTCAGAGAGGTGTATAGGGGGTTTACAGTGCATCAGAGGGGTTTAGAGGCGTTCGGAGATATTCAGAGGGGTTTAGATGCGTATAGATGGGGATTAAAGCAGGGTTTAGAGGGGTACAGAGGGGTTTAGGGGAGTTTGAGTTTAGATGGTTTTAGAGGTGTTCAGATGTGTTTAGAGGGGTGTAGTGGGGATTAGGGAGTTTTAGAGATGTTTAAAGAGGTTTATATGGGTACCGAAGGGTTCAGAGAGGATTAGAGGCATTCAAACAGTTTCAGATGGTTTAGAGGCGTTTAAAGGAGGTTACATGGCTTTACAGGGGTTTAGAGGGGTCCAGATGTGTTTAAATTGGTTAGTGGGGTTTCGATGGTTTTAAAGGCGTTTCGAGTGGTGTCGAGGTGTTTCTATGTGTTTCGTAGGCTTTAGAGGGGACTCGAGTGATTCCGGGGGGTTAGATAGGTTAGATTTACTAGAATGGTGCCTGGGTTTCAACAACTAAGTTACAGAGATAGGTTGAATAAGTTAGGTCTTTATTCTCTGGAGCGCAGAATGTTAAGTGGGGACCTGATAGAGGTCGTTAAAATGATGAGAGGGATAGACAGAGTTGATGTGATCAAGCTTTTCCCTTTGAGAATAGGGAAGATTCAAACAAGAGGACATGACTTCAGAATTAAGGGACACAAGTTTAGGGGTAACATGATGGGGAACTTCTTTACTCAGAGAGTGGTAGCGGTGTGGAATGAGCTTCCAGTGGAAGTGATGGCGGCAGGTTCGTTGGTATCATTTAAAAATAAATTGGATAGGCATATGGATGAGAAGGGAATGGAG